>NC_090267.1:289110111-289410111 GCF_040414725.1 Anabrus simplex
AATCATAATGAGGTCTGTTTGATGCCTTCCAGTGTCTCCAAGTCTCGTCCATGTATACAGCCGTCGTTTGTAGTGTTCGAACCAAGTGTTATCCAGGACTAAATTATGATCGCTGCAGAATTCAACCAGTCGGCCTCCTCTTTTCATTCCTTTGTCCCAATCCGAAATCTCCTACTGTATTACCTTCTCTTCCTTGGTCTACCACTGCATTCCACTTTCCCATCACAATTAGATTCTCATCACCTTTTACATATCGTCTATCTCTTCATATATTCTTTCGATTTGTTCATCTTTCGCGGAACTAGTAGGCATATAGACCTGAACTATTGTGGTGGGCATTGGCTTGGTGTCCATTTGACCACAGTAATCCTTTCACTATGCTGGTCGTAGTAGCTTACCCGCTGTCCTATTTTCTTATTCATTACTAAACCTACTCCTGCATTTCCCCTGTGTGATTTTGTGTTGATAATTCTGCAGTCGCATGACCAGGAATCCTGCTCTTCCTACCAACGTACTTCAGTTACACCAACTACATCTAACTTTAGTCTATCCATCTCCCTTTTGAGATTCTCTAACCTACCACAGCGATTCAACCTTCTAGCATTCCACGCTCCGACTCGCAGAATGTCAGTATCCATCTTCGTGATGATTGCCCCCTCTCTTGTATTCCCCACCCGGATATCCGAATGGGAAACTATTTTACCTCCGGAATATTTTACCCGGGAGTAAGCCATCATCCGGGCGTAGAGCTAACCACTCTACCCCATCAAGTGCCGAGGGTACGGATAATGGAACGCTTTACCTTTCACCCCTCCAAGGCCTTCATTGCCTGTACGGAGATGACTAAGCCATCATCAGTACATCATTCATACAGAGAGATCTGCATGTCCTCAGGAGTTAGTTTCCCTTTGCTTTCAGCCATGTAGCAGTATCAACACAGCTAAGTAGCATTACAAGACCATATCAATCATCTAGACTGCCGCCCTTGCAACTTCCGAAAGGCTGCTACCCCCCTTTCGATGACCTTTCGTTAATCTGGTCTCTCGACAGATACCCATCCGATATGGTTGCACCTACTTCATTGGGGCACGCAAGCCTCCCCACCGCGGCAAGGTCACGTGGTTGACAGGGGAGGCTCCTTTCTCTATGGCTTCAAATTCTGTAGTTGTTTTTGTGAGTTGGTCCGATTTGATCCGAATGGATGTCGAAACTCCTCTCTGCACCTCAGTTGTGCTTTGAGGTCTTTGGGTTGGCATATAACTTTAGGTCGTCCATGTACAGTCAGTACGTTACTGAGCATCCTGTACCAGAAATCGTATATTCGCATTTTTCCCCCTCTCGTTCAGCATCGCTGACAAGGAGTTTAGAGCTAAACAGAACAGGAGGGCAGTCAGTGCATCTCCTTGGAATATTCTTCGCTTGATGCACATGTTCCCAGCATCAATACTCTTCCCTTGATGGTGTACCATCAGTTTAGTCTGCCATTTTGATATGAAGCTATCCAAAAGTCCACAAATCACTTGCTCTGCTTTACAGATGTTCAGCACTTCTCTTAGTCATGTTTGTGGGATACTGTCAAATGCCTTTTGGTAATCGATGTATGCAATATACGAAGGCTTCTTCATCTCCCTTACCTACTGTACGTAGTAACAGTTCGATCAATTATGAGCCGCTCCTTTCATCTTTGAGTGTTCTTTCGCCTTCCCGTTTGTTCTTCCGGAAGAATATTGTTTTTAGTCTGTTGGCATTGTATATTGTCTATGAGAAAGGATAGCTTGTACACAGCTGATAGGCAAGTGATAGCCTGTATTTACTGCGATCTACAGATTGAGGCATATTTTAGGGAGTTGTTGACGTTATTTCTATTCATTTTTCTGTAGGAGCGTGTCTGATTGCCCTCAAAAGTGCTGTTCTCTTGACGCCTGTGGTGACTTCCTCTGTATCTACGAATTCGGTTTGCACATACGAAGAGGTTCTGTGAAGATTTCCCTGAGGGTTGGGTTCTTACTGTTCCGGGATGTTTTCAATATCTTCCCAGACCTTTGTAGGCATATAACCCTTGCACAAGGATGGCCTGTGCTAGAGAAGAGAACCAGCCCAGTACAAGCCGAGGAAATCGGCCATACCTACTGGCATCAGCCTAACACGATGCGATGATGTTACCGGTTGGCCGGCGCAAGCTTCCTTGCATTAATGCGAAAAGTGAGCAAGACCAGTGTTTCACGAGGTCAAAGATTTTGGACCACATGACGGAGGAATCCAGAACACCTGTGTTCAGTTCAGTGCGGTTAGATGCTCGTTGAACATGGGTATTCTTAGAGAAGTCGAGAGTAAGGTCAAAAATAAATCAACTGCATTAAAATAAAGTAGTTTTGGGAAGAGTGAAGTATAGGAACGATTTTATGTTGTTATTGAGGACAAGAGACAAAAAACAGAATTTGTGCAATCCACAATAGGACAGTGCATCTTACGAAGCTGAAATACCAGCACTTTATCAAGGCATTATTGCACTCGTTCTCGTTCGAGTCAGGTGAGTGCTTCATGCAGTCGAATTATTCCTAGCTCTATAAAACATAATATAACAGAAGCTTGTGTTAAAATTTGTGCCTTAGACCTACGCCCTTTCAATGTTGCGTCAGGTAGAGGATTTAAAATGGTAACACAAGAATTAATGTAGGAAATGACTTGGGAAAAGTAAATGTGTCTGAAATGCTACCACACCGGACGACAGTTTCCTGACGAAGTCATGAAGTGGTCGATGATACTAGTCGCTCTATAATGCCGGATATTCTTGCCGCAATGCAGTGTTTTTATTGTGCTGCAACTACTGACATGTAGACGGATGATTGTAAAAATAATAATTTTATTTCCCTTACATTAATGAGTGGGCAGTAAAGAACAGAGTTATTTTAACCTGCTTTTCCCCCAGTACTCCAGTGTTTGGTGACATCATCATGAGAGAATTTACCACCCAGTGTGCTGCGTTAAGAATTCAGCTGCCAGATTTACAAAAGGTTTACCGAGCTCGATAGCTGCAGTCGCTTAAGTGCGGCCAGTGTCCAGTATTTAGGAGATAGAAGGTTCGAACCCCACTGTCGGCAGCCTTGGATATGGTTTTCCGTGGTTTCGTATTTTCACACCAGGCTGTGCCTTAATTAAGGCCATGGACGCTTCCTTCCCACTCCTAGCCCTTTCCTATCCCATCGTCGCCATAAGACCTATCTGTGTCGATGCAACGCAAAGCAGCTTGCAAAAATAAAAAATAAAAATACAAAGGCTTACGTTTGTAACAGATCAAGATGCGAATCAGGAAGGCCTTAACGGCTCACGAAGGCTTTACGCGAACACCTTATGTACGGCATTGTTTAAATACAGTTTAGCGGCACGCGCTCTAAGATGATTTTCTTAATTCTGAGGCGCAGGACGTACAATACATAGTAAAGGACACACAGAAAGATGTGGCCTATTTCAAACGTACAGTGTTAGTCGTGTCGAGCATACTCTGCATCAGGATGTAGAAACAAGATGGAATAGCTAGCTGATTATTCTAAAATATGTACATAATCAGTAGAGTAAAATTATTGATGTCCTACCGGCTGCAACTGCAGGTAGAAAGAATAAAGTAGAAAAAGCGAGAAATAAACTGGAAGCAATCAATGAAGAACTCATAAGTAACTTGATTTACTTCATATAACCTTTCAAAGGAGCCACGGATGATTTAGAAGGGGACAGCAGTCCAGCAATACAAAACGTGCTCCTTTGGCTCCATCATGTAGTACCGGAAATCGAAGCTGGTCGCGAATGAAGAGCTAGAACGCTATTCTGAGATTTCGACCGTGGTCAGTCTTGATTATTACAACTACATGATTTACAAAACAATACCGAATATCTCTTTCGTTTGACTCAGTAGGGAAAGGTACAATCTGTCAGTGAACGCAGCACGGCAGCAATCGGTCGATCAGCAAGCCTGGCCGGATCGCCAGCCCTAGCAAGCCCAGCCCAGCCTTGTTAGCAGAGCTGCCTCGTGACGTAACAAGCCAAGCCTCGCTCTGTAGTTCTGTTGCAGCAAGCCTAGCTTAGCTGGCAGACACACGTACGAGCCCAGCCGAGCCTGAGACTGCTTACTGCTCATCTTTAGCCTGTGCTAATTTGTGTGAGCTGCACAATTCTATCCGCGGCTTGTCTGTCTTTCCCTCCTTCTGTCTTAATGGTAGCATCTTAGTGCGTTCTTTGTTGGTGGTTTTCCTCCTCAGTGCAGTGGATTGATCATGGAGCTCCAGGATGGTAGCCGCTTCGACGGAGACTAGATCGCTGATATTTTAAGTGTTGTCATTCTCAAAGATTTTGGCAGCCATGACTTCATTCACTTTTTCTAGTATCTCCCTCGTCTTCCAGTTAGTTTTCAGTGTAAGTAAGCCGGGTCCATGCCTTTGTATTCGATGTGTTTTCGAAGACGTTCAGTATATAATTGTGTGGTGGCCAGTGATACACGAACTATTAAACTCATTGACTAGTGTTGTTTGTTCCATGTTTTCTCCGAGTTTTATATTCTATTATTCTAACCTAGCCAACATCTGGTATCAATCTTTGTATTTCGTAGTTGTAGTTATAAATAGCGTATATTTAAAAATTAAAAACTACATCTGGTGATCCCGACGTGATCGAACGACGGTAACTTGAGTACATAATCAATTAGAACGGCCGCAGTTGTATTCACACATGTCCAGTCAACCGTAAACAGCGGAACAAGCGCCGGCGTGGAAGTTTCGCGGGTAGCAATAAAAATACCACCGTTTTGGTGTAAAAACGTCAAAGTTTGGTTTTTACAAGTTGAATCCCAGTTTGTCGCCGCAAATATAACAAATGAGGTAACCAAATATTATTGTATCTTAGGATCTCCCGACAGTGAAATTGTAGAATGAATATCTTTGTCGACTACACCGTATAAGGACTTGAAAGCACGTCTTATTGCAGAATTCGAAGAGTGAAGGAACCCGCAAGGCTAAAATGTTACTGAAAGAAGTAGAGTTAGGTGACAAAAAAAATCCATCCTCCTTACTTAGAGAAATGCGTGCTCTGGCAGGTTCTCAAATAATCGACGATTTTTTAAACCCGTCTTTTTACAACGACTTCCCACCATTGCACGATCTATTCTAGCTGCTAGCCAAGATGTAAGACTCGATGTCATGGCCTCCATGGCAGAAAAAATTGTATAAATAAATAACACCACCTAGCCAGTTCATGTATAGCACTGTTGTAGTTGCCCAATCATCACACGATGAAAGATTTTTCACGTCTTGAAAAGCATCTTTCTGAGGTAACAAGTTATATCCAAGAGCTCCGAGCCCGATAAAATAAATGGCGAATAGCTTTTAGTACCGGGAGTGTCCGAGGACAAGTTCAGCTCGCCTGATGCAGGTCGTTTGATTTGACACCGTAGGCGACCTGCGCGTCGTGATGAGGATGAAATGATGATGAAGACAGCACATACACCCAGGCCCTGTGCCAGTGAAATTAACCAATTATGGTTAAAATTCCCGACCCTGCCGGGAATCGAACCCGGGACCCCTGTGACCAAAGGCCAGCACGCTAATCATTTAGCCATGGAGCCGGACTCCGAACCCGATCATCATCGCTGAATAGATCCAAGTCACCTCGGCCCATCCCCGAATACTCCATCTGCTGGTACCACCATAAGTTCAAGCAGAATGCTAAGAAGTGCACTATGCCATGCTCGTTCGTTCGTCAACCATCTACAAGTAGTAACACATTGCCGAAAAACGTAGAGCCATCACTTGGCGCGGCGCAAAGTGAGGAGGCTGAATCATTCCATTCAGAAACGGCAACTCTATGCAGCAAATGGTTCCACAGTACACAGTGCACACCTATGGCGAACGCCAACTTAACCTTGAAATAGGCCTTCTGAGAAAATTTCCATGGCCATTTCTTCTGGCTCATGTACGCGAACCTATTATTGGAGTTGATTTGTTTGTTTATTTTGGCCTCTTGTTAGATGTTAAGTCAGAGCGATTGTTTGACAAACTCAAGTCTCAAGCACAGGCTTTATAAATTCAGCAAGTCACAAATCAGTGCATTTGATAAAACCACAGCACAAGTATCGGAATTTATTAAAGAAATTTTCTATCCTCATTGAGATGCCTAATTTCAACTCCCCTGAAGTTACTCTTCATCACACAATCACCATCACGGGACCTCAACTACATGCTCGAGCCAGGCGCCTACCACCACATAAACTGGCCCAAGCAAAACCGGAATTCCAAGAGAGGATCAACCTCGGTATATGTCAACCTTCTAAAAGCTGCTGGTCCATTCCTCTCTATCTAGTCTCTAAAAGAGATGGAACTTGGCACCCTTGTGAGGATTATCGTGCATTCAGTGCCATCACAGTACCCAATCGGTACCCAATTCCTCATCTACAGGTTTTTAACAGTAAACTCAGAAACAAAACCATGTTTTTCCAAATCGACCTCGTTAGAGCTTATCATAACATCCCTGTTGCACCAGAAGACATCCCAGAGACAGCCGTCATTACTCCATTTGGTCTTTTTGAATTTTTGAAATGCCAGTTGGACTACGAAACGCAGTACAAACATTCCAGTGTTATATTCATGGTGTTTTGTCGGACTTGCTTTTTGCTTATGTACTTATGTTGATGACATCCTGATAGCATCGTCATTGAGGATGAACATACGGTTGACCTACAACAACTTCTTGAACGTCTAGATGAACATCATCTTAATATCAATGTAGGAAAGCGCAATTTTTGTGTGAAAAAGAAATTTCATTTCTGGGTTACTTTGTGTCAAATCGAGCCGTGTCAAGACAACAGGCACGACATAAGCCCAAAAGACCATAATTATCATGGTAACAGAGTTCAGGTCATGAAAGACTTCCCACCTCCTACAACAGTAGCAGAACTTCGATGAATGTTTGGATTTGTTAATTTCTACCGACGTCCTTTACTGCATACTGCAGAAACTCAACAACCCTTGTTTGAAATTTGCAAAAACGCGAAGAAGAAGGATAACCGTCCATTTGAGTGGAATCATATAGCAGATGCATCGTTCACCAAGATGGAAGAAGAGCTAGCTAATGCAGCCCTACTTGCTCACCCATCACCTGATTCGCCCTTAATCGTAATGGTTGATGTTTCGGACTATGCCATAGGAGCCTCATTACAGCAGCTGAGGAGGGAAACGCCAGAACCATTCGCATTCTTTTACAAGTCTCTCACAGACACGTAACGCAATTATAGCACCTACGATCGTGAATTGTTACGTGCCTATGTTGCTGTGAAACATTTCAGATATCTGCTAGAGGGCAGGCAGTTCACAATATTTTCAGACCACAAACCATTATCGTTTGCTTTCAAATAACGCTTGGACAAAGCAACACCTAGACAACAGCGACACCTGGATTTTCTTTCACAGTTCACTGCGGATATTGTATATATCCCACGCGGAGAGAATATCCCTGCTGGCACATGTTCCAGGTTTGCATATATTACGTTGCCAACAAGTATTTCGTACGAAGATATAGATGTCACAACAGAGCGATACAGAATTGGAAAATATTAAAATGCAGAATCCAGTTAATTCAAGTTCACCACCTTGGTTTTATCAGATCTAAGCTGGTTTTTGATAATTCTACAGAAAAACTCAGACCATACATCCCGCCATCCTACAGAGAATAGGTTAAGTCGGTGATCGATTCTCTCACATCCATGTTGGTCGTGTGGTTAGGGCGGCGCAGCTGTGAGCTTGCATCCGAAAGATAGTGGTCGGCAGTCCTGAGGATGGTTTTCTGTTGTTTCCCATTTTCACACCAGGCAAATGTACCGTAAATAAGGCCACGGCCACTTCCTTCCCACTCCTAGCACTTTCTTATCCTATCGTCGCCATAAGACCTATCTATTTTGCTGCGGCGTAAAAAAAAAAATAACGGGAACAGGCACGTTTGGACTTTGATATCTCTCTTACTGCTGAAGATTTTCTTTAGGGGTTTTCTCCCTTAGCGTTTGGTAGTCCCCACCAAACCTGCAGGTCAGCCGAAGTTATTAGCCTATTAGTATTATTATTATTATTATTATTATTATTAGTAGTAGTAGTAGTAGTAGTAGTAGTAGTAGTAGTGGTGGTGGTAGTAGTGGTAGTAGTAGTAGTAGTAGTAGTAGTAGTAGTAGTAGTATCATCTTAGTAGTATTTTAGAACATACATCTGAACAGTTCTCTTGCACTTGTGTCACTTGAAATAATCTATCATTTGTCTACTGTAGATAGGCCGTCGCAGTGTCGAAATTTGCACTTTAAGTGTGTTTGTTAATGGACCCAAAAATATCAATTAATATGGATCCTTCATATTTAAATGCGTCCGACTCGTTGGCTTAATGCTCAGCGTACTGGCCTTCGGTTCAGAGGGTCCCAGGTTCGATTTCCGGCCGGGTCGGGGATTTTAACTTTCATTGGTTAACTCCCCAGAGGCTCGGGGGCTGGGTATTTGTGCTGTCCCCAACATCCTTGCAACTCACACACCACACATAATACTATCCTCCACCACAATAGCACGCAGTTACCTACACATGGCAGATGCCGCCCACTCTCGTCGGAGGGTCTGCCTTGCAAGGGCTGCACTCGGCTAGAAATAGCCACAGGAAATTAAATTAATATTTAAATGCTCCTAAATGCCAACAGGCTGCTCGAGATTCGATACCAGAACCTTCAGCATTCTAGGTGACCGCTTAACCAGATATGCCACACTCCGGGTCTAGTATAAATTAGAATAGTCGTGAGATAACGTGAGAAGTAAAAATGTAGCCTGTATCAAAGTACGAATAACATTTTTAATTGTACATCAGGGATTTGCATTAACTTTTAAGGTTATACTGGCAGAAAGTGGTCGGTCGCAAGGTGTTCTACTGAAATACAAGACGGGATGGGGGCCAGCTTTGGTCCCAGTCCGGCTCTGGTCCACTTGGCTATGCGTCACGGAGCAACGCATTGGCGCGGAAAGCCCGCAGGAATTCCGATTGTGTATTCAACGTCTGCATTACACGGTCATCTCTAGGGGCAAGGGCTGTTTAACTAATAACCTTCCACCAGCATCCAGTATCTCATGTCACACCACACCTGTCTTACTTCCGCATTAAGCTCAATTATTCTAGCACTTGCGCTTAAATTACCCCGTGTCCTGCACTTGAAGTTGCTGTTATCAGTCTAAACAAAGGTAACGTTTCACCTTAACTTAAGCCGCCTGGTGGCCGTGATCGTTAAGGCATGTAGTCTTTATGGTCAGACACCGTGGTTAGCTGGTTCGAGTCCCGTTGATGGAAAAATGGTATTCACCATCAGGATATTGGCCGGCAGCGTAGAAGAGGTGGTGGTATGCAATTTCTAAATACTAGACTGCGTGCCGGAAGCCTGGGTTCAATTCCAAACCTCTCCGCAGTGCTCATATGGAGTGAGGCTCTTGATGGTGATCCGTCCTTCGGATGAGGACGTTAAACATTGGTGTTATTCAACACGGGCAGGCTATGTTTTTCTCCCTATTTCATCATCATGACCACCACCAACGCACACCCAGACTTAGTGGCTCAGATGGTTGAGGTGCTGGCCTTCTGGCCCCAACTTGGTAGGTTCTATCGTGGCTCAGTCCGGTGGTGTTTGAAGGTACTCAAGTCGGTAGATTTACTGGCACGTAAAAGAACTCCTGTGGGACTAACTAAATTCCGGCACCTTGGCGTCTTCGAAAACCATGAAAGTAGTTAGTGGGACGTAAAACCAATAACATTATTATTATTATTATTATTATTATTATTATTATTATTACACACCCAGACGCTGGTCGCCCATGGGTGTCAACTTGGAAGAGCTGACCAAGACTCTCCGGAGGCCAGCCAGGCTGAGTGGCTCAGACGGTTAAGGCGCTGGCCTTCTAACCCCAACTTGGCAGGTTCGATCCTGGCTCAGTCCGGTGGTATTTGAAGGTGCTCAAATACGACAGCCTCGTGTCGATAGATTTTCTGGCACGTAAAAGAACTCCTGCGGGACTAAATTCCGGCACATCGGCGTCTCCGAAGACCGTAAAAGTAGTTAGTGGGACGTAAAGCATATTACATTATAACATTATTATTACTCCGGAGACCATATGACGTCATCACCGCCTTACCTTACAAACAAGAAATCACGGCCTATAAACCCGTTAGTTTTGAAAATGAGTTATCTAAAATACAACAGGATGAAATGTATCGCGAGAGTTTTTTAAGAAGAAGAATTGGCCCGAGTCACTCAGACTGTGGAGTGGTAGTTTTCTGATTCCCAAATGGCAGGGTCGTTACTGGTTCAGTCTGATGGCATTTGAAAGTGATCAGATACACCGGTTTGTCTTTACCGAAACGTAAAATGACAACTTTTGGAGTTAGTGGGACGTATAAGCAATGACATTATTATTAGATTAAGGAGTAGTATGAAAAACTAAATTCTAAACTAACAGATTCGTGTTTGACATATATTGTAGTACAGTGCAATGTCTGTAAGCCTACTAATTAAGTTAACCACCGAGCAAGTGGTCGTGCCGTTAGGGTCGCGTAGCTGTGAGTTTGCATTCCGGAGATAGTGGATTCGAACCCCACTGTTCGGCAACCCTGAAGATAGGTAGGTTGCCTAATTCCGTGACAGTTTTTTTTTCAAATGTAATTTTTGACGATTATTTTTCTGCTTTCATACAAGTAGACTACAGTTGTCGAAGTTCGCGTCATGGTTCACCTGCCTGAAATGTATGAAGGTTACAGGATGAGTTACTTTTATGTTACTCAATTTAATTCATAAACATGTCACTGTTCCGTAATACCGTGATATGTGCCCTAATTCCGTGGTAGTGGTATCCTAATTCCGTGAGGTGTTTCCTTATTCCGTGATACTTACATAAATAACTAAATGTTATATATCAATTGTACTTATAATCATTAAAAGGCGACTCTATAACTGAATTGCAGTGTTATGTTACAAAATACATTCAATTACACACACACTCACACACACACATATATATAAGCATCATACAAGGAATAAAAGGGATGGTCAACTATGTTCCAAGTAATGCTAATTCACACGCCCGAAAGATTTTTTTCTCACAAACAACTAATCTTCGCATTGAGAACACATGTAAATATCTTCGTCAAAATCATCAGGAATAACTTCACATTTATTGTGGTACCACCTCAAACAGAAACAACACTGAATCCATTTTGCACCGGTGCCATTTTTTAAGTCATGAGCGTAATCTCTTTCACAAATGGAGCAAGTGGAGTTGTCATCACTGGTATGTTTCTCCGCACTACTCATTTCCGAAGTGTCAGGACTGTGAGAGGGACCAGGTTTAGAGTTCTTCGTAGAAGGTAGGCCTACGCCTTTAGTATGGATTTTAGCCGATTGTGCTTTCCTACGAGTGGTGGGAACATTGGATGGGTCACAGGATGGAATTTGTAGGCATGATTCACCTCCACTGTTTCCGGCTGAATTTCTATCGGAAACTGTAGACGGGACCGTAGCCTCAGGAGAAATAGCATTCCTATTAAACGGGCAAATGCCAGTTTTTCGGAAACCAGCTCTGATTATCTGGGGCGTGAAGCTCTTTTCGTAGCTAGGGTTGAACAGAGAATGGAAGTCGTATCGACTTGGAGTTTTCCCAGGGTTGCTTCTCATGTGTCCATCTATTTCATTATTCCAAGCAGATTTCAATGAGCGATAGACACTAACATCAAGAGGCTGTAGAAGATGGGTCGTGTGTGATGGAAAAGTGATGATGATAATCTGGTTTTCATCCGCCAATTGTAAAGCCTCTGGTGATAGGTGAGTAGCATGTGAGTCCATAGTGAGGATTACTGGTCGAGCTTGAGGAAGATTATTAATGAACATTTCCAACCATTTTAAAAAAAGCTCGCTTGTAATCCAACCTTTCTTGCTTACTGCGACCATTGCATCAAGGTGAGCACCTTCCTTTAAGGCTGGAATGTTCTGCACTCCTTTGAATATAAACAGAATTGGACCAGATTTTCCTGCTGCATTTGCACAGCACAGCACTGTAGTTGTAGTTCCTTTTTCCGCATAAACACGCCTATAGATATATTTCTTACCTACACTAGTGACAACTTTGGATCCTGCAGTTACAAACATTAGACCGGTCTCATCACAGTTCCAGATCTGGTGAGGTTTGTCCATGAGGCCATGTTCTTTAAGAACCTTCTCCAAACAGTCATAATACTCATTAATTAAAACAGGATTTGCACACGAAGCACGATATCTTGACAAATTTTCTGGTCGTCTGAGAGTTAGATTGAAGCGTTCTCGAAATCCTCGATACCACTTTTTGCCAGCAATCTCCTTCTCAACATTGAACCTCTCTGCTGACCCATGTTGTTTAGCAAAACAATACGCCAGTTTTCTCACTTGCAATACTGTCAGTCCAAACCCGATCTCCTGCATTCGTATTATATATTTCGCCAATCTAATTTCTAATTCTGATGACAGAGCAAAGGGTCTGCCAACTTTTCCAACTTCGAATTTCATCAAACTGTTGTTCCTCATGTCAAAATGTTCACTACCTTTCATTACATTGTCTTTGAGAGTAGACCAAGGCACTTTGAAATATTTCGAAGCCCTATATATAGTCCAGTGTTCCTGTAGAACTTTCTTGACAGCTAGTTCCACAGCCTGCTTTTCATACTTTTTTTCAGAAGTCTTCGTATCTCCTGCTTTAGTGATGTGCGATTTCTTCGTTTTACCCATAACGCCTCCCTTGTTAGTTGTAACTGAAAATAAAATAAATGTAATGTAGACGTGTGTAGGCTTGCATGTAGGAGTTCATCACGTACTTAATGTTACAATTTTAATTTTAGGTTATAAAATTTTCACACACCCTGTAGTGGAGTAAATTCGCCTTGAAATTCATATTGACGCTAGGTGAAATTATATGTTTACGAAATAATAGATTATATTCCAATAGACAGCATTAAAAGGGAATCATATGTAGGGAGATATACTCTGACGATAACATGAATGAGAACAATGCAGAGAAAACGAAAATAAATCACGAAACTCGAAAGAGTTTACAGTTCTATAGAGAAATCTGCGAGTGAAAATAATAACAGATCTGGAAAGCCTACATCTTCATCTACCGCACAGACATAATATCAAAGCATATATTGTAATATTTACCTAATAATCTTGATGATTTCCCAACTTACAGGCACACAGGACAGAAACACAGCTATTTTCTCACACCTGTTCAGAAATGACGCAGTAGGCCATACACCACACCCTCGACCCAAGCGCTGGTGTTCACGTTTGAAAAGGCTAACTTCACGCCATCTCTTGAGAGTTCAGACAACGTGCTCGAGGGATGCCTGTTGCCGCGATATTCAATCGCAGAAAGTATCACGGAATTAAGGCTACCACGGAGATAGGCAAGCCTACTAATTAAGTTAACCACCGAGCAAGTGGTCGTGCCGTTAGGGTCGCGTAGCTGTGAGTTTGCATTCCGGAGATAGTGGATTCGAACCCCACTGTTCGGCAACCCTGAAGATAGTTTTCCGAGGTTTCCCATTTTCACACCAGGCAAATGCTGGAGCTGTGCCTAAGGCTACGACCGCTTCCTTCCCACTCCTAGTCATTTCTTATTCCATCGTCGTCATGAGACCTATCTGTGCGACGTAAAACAAATTGCAAATATATATTAATTTACTGTATCACAGTATTTCTTTTTTGAGCTAGAAGTGTAAGTTTTGGTTGCATGGTAAAATTTATTGAATAGATTATGAATTTCAACGCAACTCGATAGCTAAATTGTCATAATTATATTCGTGATTTTGCCCATATACATCTCTGGTGAGGTATAGTGTGTACAGTGCGCTGTTCTGGTATGGGCTACTCTGTCTCGGTCCCATTCTAGATAGTATAGTAGCATCAGAACTATGGGCAATGCTAGTAGAACTGTTCCCTATACAGAATATCCCTATGATGAATGATGGAGAAGTGTCGTTCACCCCGTAAGCTGGCAGTCAATACCGCAGGATGTTCTGACTCGATGAGGAAAGCAGCAAGAATCTGCCTATCTACCTGACTCTATTTCCCTAGCAAACCTCTTCAGTGACACCACGCCTTGTCGTCATAGACATTTACTCGGCGAGTGTAACTATTATCATCCTACAGCTTCAGTGAGAGAAGAATTCTAGAACCACAAGCTCTGTCACAATACTGACAAATCAGATGTACCAAAGCTCCTTGTAGTTCAACCCGGCAATCTGTTATGCATTGATTTTCTCCTCTTGTAGGATCTCTTTTATGGGACCCGTGTTTTCGTTGTGAACCCCCGTGGACAAGACGTCGCCACGTCGGCCGATCATATGCTATGTCCTTTTAGTTACTGAAGTCAGTTTGACTCTTAGACATCGCTGGTAGTATTTGCCCTGCCAATTTAAGTTACCTGCTGTAAGTAGTCCAATTCTCGCGTTCATAAGTAATTCAGTTACCCCTAAGCTATTTGTGACAAGTGATGGTAGACCCAGTGGTCATCCTACCAGCCTTCACACTAAAGACTCATGCAAATACATATTCGTGATAGTGTTTCCTTCTTGTAGTTCCGCCTCTGAACGAGCGTTGACGCTCCTTATGGCGCGCATTCATTTCTGTGCTGAGCTATTCTAATGATATGTCTTTTCACGAGAGTTTAATCCTGATCTAAACATGGTATGTCCACGCCTCCGCCAAAGAAAGAGTTGTGATTCGCTGAGCGTGTAGTACCGACCTCCACCCCGTCAACGTCTCGTGTTCGGAGTACAGAGCTGCGCATCGCATACGACAACAGTGCGAAGATCTGAACTTCTGAATAAACGACTAAACCTGGATTCTGTTCACTTGGTTTATTGAACACATTCACAGTGCACTGCCTTTGGTCACTTCTGAGAGTTTTTCCTCTTTTGTGCTTCACTACACGCGATGGTCCATTTCTCTCACTATGAATACTGACTCACTGACTGCTGCTGCAAGGTGCAACACCTTATCTCCACACTGTACAGCTGGGATTTTCACCCACTACGAGAAGACCGGTATATGTGACAACCATATTTTAATTTGATTACGTACTCTTCCAGGCTCTCTAATTGTAATAAAATAAAATAAAATTAATGCGACGTACTACGTTTCTTCGAGCTCGCATACAGTCAAGTGAGTGCGACGTTTGCTTCTCCAGTCAACTACGTCTATGTCCACGTGCAAAGGCAGAGTGCTCCGCCTATTTGTTTGCTTCAGGGTTAAACTCTCGTGAAAAGGAAAAGCGGTATAGCTGTTGTACTCTCATACCTGTGCCTTCTCCTTTCCGTTATGAGCAGAGACAATTCACTTATTTCATGCCTAAGGACGTGACCGACATATTATGTTTTTCTTATTTTAATGCTATGGAGCAGCTCTCTCTTAGATCCTTCTTTACATGGGAATTTTTGATTGGTATTCCGTACTGTCCAAGATAGTTTCAACACACGTCGATAAATCCACATCTCAAAAGCTTTGAGTTTATGCTCTATAGCTGCTTTGAAACTCTGTGATTCTACGCCGAATAGGAGGATAGACCAAATATAGCACTTAACAAATTTCATTCATAGTTCAATTGAGTTGAAGTTCACAGAGCAACTGCTTCATTCTCATAAACCCACTTCTCGCTGTCGCAACCCTTGTCCTTTTATTAATTTTTTGTACATTGTATCCCGGCCATTTATGCCTTCAGGCATATGCATTTCCGGAATAATTTTTGTAAGATTAAGAAAATATCCCGGAGCTGGAAATCTGATCCTCTGAGCTCCAGTTCCACAGTTTTTTGTGTGGGGAGCTTATATCACCTGCATGAAGTAGACTACTGGTGACTAAACGATCATCAGGTAGCTTTCCTGGAAGGAGAGGAGACGGTCGGCGCTTTGGGGCACACATCGAGATAAACAGTGGACATGCCATCAGACGATTACACCGTGTCATAGACGTGCACAGCTCCAGGGCGAAGAGATTGAGTAAATACTTTTGGACATGCTAACCAGCGATTACATTCTCTGTCTTTTAAATGAGCATATTTGATGTCATTTCAATTATAAACGAAATGGATGGCTGGCGGGGTATATCCTAAACGGGTGAGAAAGGCTGCTGCTCTCAAAGGTGATTGCTTCAAGCAGCCTGCTCTATGTAAATTGTTATGTTGAGCTATTAGTTTGTTTCCAGTGATGACTTACTATCAGCAGAAGACTGACTGCTCTGGATTAAACAAAACACTTTCGTTAAACGTTAGGTTTTCTTATTTAGGAACTTGACAGCAACTAGAGTTTCCACCTGTGCACCGTTCGTTTAAGAACGTTATCAAACAGAATGTAGCTGTTTTGGCTGCTCTGCTCATTCCTGACTCTGAGGACTGACATTATCATACGATTCTTACGAAAAACGCTCGAGATTTTTCATCGCTGTGTGTTCGTGCAGCGAATGTCTGTGAGCATGCATTCGAGTGATGGAGGCTTCGGTTGAAGATAGTTTTCCGTTTTCTCATTTTTCACAATAGGCAAACGCTAGGGTTGTACCTTAATTAAGACCACGTCGCTACCTTACCAGTTCTGGCCATTTGACGTCCATAGGCTACGTCCGCATCAGAGGTGGTTTGTTTAGCGCCTAGATGGTGGATAGTCGCTAGGAAGATTCATCCAAGCGAACAAAATCCCGAGAACGAATGTAAGTGGCCGCACCGAAAACTCGGCTTGGCTTGGCTTCGTTTGGCTTGGCTTGGCTCCCTGGGTAATCGCTAAGCGTCTATCCTAGCGAACGAAATAGGCTGTTTTTCCAGGCTTCTATCCAGGTAGAAATCGAACTTTGTTTGTACAGTAAGGATAACTAACTGTTTTTGGAAAGTCTATTACCGTACATAGCTACAATTCCTCCACTTCCTCAACTCAGACTTAAAGATTCAGAAATAGATTTGGAACCAACTCTAATCCCTGAAAAGTAACCGTTCTCATTCTCTTCGACCGACGATATCTCCATGCAACTCAGCCGAGCATAGTTCAAAAGCTATTTGAT
The DNA here is from genome assembly GCF_040414725.1 of Anabrus simplex. Lineage (NCBI taxonomy): Eukaryota > Metazoa > Arthropoda > Insecta > Orthoptera > Tettigoniidae > Anabrus > Anabrus simplex. Next base: position 289,127,231 of record NC_090267.1, read on the forward strand.
CCGTTGTTGGTTAGTGATTCACAGGCTGATTCGCAATTACCATTCCAGTCTCAGCATAACACAACTCGGCTATTTCATGGGATTCTAAACCGTGACTCACAGAGTTTTCGACACTTACATCGGTTGAACTTCCGCATTCGAATAATAATAATAATAATAATAATAATAATAATAATAATAATAATAATAATAATAATAATAATAATAATAATAATGTTATTTGTTTTACGTCCCACTAACTACTTTTTCGGTCTTTGGAGACGCCGAGGTACCGGAATTTAATCCCGCGGGAGTTCTCTTACGTGCCAGTAAATCTACCGACACGAGGCTGACGTATTTGAGCACCTTCAAATACCACCGGACTGAGCCAGGATCGAACCTGCCACGTTGGGGTCAGAAGGCGAGCGCCTCAACCGTCTGAGCCACTCAGCCCGGCTTGAATGATCATGAAAAGGACCAAAACAAGTTTCCAAGTTTAATAACAACGTATGTGCAAAACGTCAAATAACTTGTTCTTCGACTTGCGCGCCATTTTTCTTTAAATGAAAATTTAACTACGTAATAAAAACAAAAGAATGCCTTCGTCTTTTACTTACCTCAAAGTGATGACGAGTCGTTCTTTGGGTGATACGCGTTTTCTGTAGTTGCTGTCCTGCTTTTGCAATGTTTCTTGAATTTTAGTCAGAAGAATATCGAAAGTTTTTGTAGTCATTTGTAAATATTCATTGTCCGGATGATTCCGCGATTGTGTGTGTAGAGAAGATTAAACACCCCATTCACACACCTAGTCTCATGTACTTCGTGTACCCAACAAGAAGAAGGATGCAGGTAGAATATTGTCCTTCAAACTAGAATTCTCTATAAGAAGTAATTTTCTTCCTACAGTAACTTCGACAGGGACATTTTTAAGTCGTCCTCGTCTTTAGGGCAACGAACGCAGCTCCGGGCAGTGCGGCTACCACATATACTACCTAAGCTCCTATCTACACACGTGATTAGGCACCTACCCATGCAAACCATCTCCGGTGCGGACATAGCCTTACGTTGCCGAGAACCTTCGTTGTGTTCGTGCAACTTTAAACCACTAGCAGGAAAATAAAATACTTTGGCAGGGCCTGTGTTGGAGTCACGGCCGTGGGTGTTTTTGGGCGTAAGGTCCTTAGCGTGGTTGATGGGTGGATGTTAGAAATAAGTGAATGTGCTGAATTTAGATAGAAAGCGGTGTTTTTTCCTGGACTCTTCTTTTGCAAGTGTTGTCAAATTGCACCATTTTAAGTTTTCATGGATTAGACGTACGCAGTTGCTGCTTGCGATGCTCAGCTGCTTCAACCTTCTTACCTTCTACAGTATGTAGGCTCTCTAACGCTCAGCCTAGGATATTTTAAACTTGTTAGAGTCCTTTTGACTCGTTCCTTTTTTTTTTTTTTTCGTTTAGGGTGTATTTAACCTTCTTTAAATTGATATATTGTGACAGGAAGAAATGTACACAAAGTTCGTGTACTTCTAATCGAATTTATTGAGACCTGTTTTAGCCTTTTATCCGTAGGAGAGCATACCGCGGCCCTTTCTTCGGCGCTTCGCACCCCACACTTTGAAAACCAATACTCTGAGTAATACTGCAGTGTGTGAACTGCTGAAAACTAAGGATGTCATTGTATTTTTAAGACCATTTTCTGAATTGTGAATCTTTAGTTTAAATGTGTAATTCAGTAAGTAGTTTATTTGCAGTTATGTCACTCTGTCTTCTTTCTTCTGTTTTTAGTTCAAGGAAGCGGAAGACTCACGACGGAGCCTCGCGTAAAGAACAACCTGGCAAGGTGCCTCCCAGTCACAAACGAACTCGGGAACTAGTGCTTTCGGAGTATGCCAGCGGCCTGGAACCTCTAAAGAAGAAAAACAAGAAAAGCAGCTCATAGCCCTAAGATAGTTGATTTACTGTGTTTCATGAGATTGAAGTAAATTCCTATACCGGAGGTACTACTTTTCGTCAGGAAATTTTACGAAGTTGTTGATCTCTGCAATTTATTCTACGTTTGACGTCGGAGTTTATTAACTGTTTGAAAGTAGCAGTCACAACCTCATTTACAATATGATACTGTGGCGTTATGTAACTGCTCGTACGAGAATGATCGGATGGTTGCCGTCCCACCATCAGATTCTTGAAGGAATTGTATTTGATCGAGTCCGTGATATGATCGATTGTGACGTGCACGTTTTATAGGATTCTTTACCCACATGTTCTGTCTCAAAAGGCCTTGTAATTATTGGTATGTATTTTAAAGAAATACTGGGTGTATTTGCAATACTTGTAATGAATGTCGGAACGAGTATCCCTGAAAGACATAGAGATGACATTTTTCGAAGGACATAGAGACGATTTTTTTTTTTCGTGCCAGTGCGAATAGATGTCCTGTTGCCGAGAAAATGAGACGCCAGGTTCGTCAGGCACGTTCCCTGAGAACATGCTTCAAAATTGCAAAGATGTGTTCTGTGAAAGAATACGAACACGGTTGCTTTGTGACAGTGCAGTTTTTGACTCTATCAAGGGCTTGTAAATCGTGAAGGGATCATACTGTGAGTGGTTCTCTGCATGCAGACTGTGTAGGAAAAATAAGTCGGAAGTTACGAACTGCTGTAAACAAACCATTGTAACCTTGCATACCTACATATTGCTCCTTACCTTGCGATATTCTGCCTGTGTTGTGAACGGTGTATGTTGTGATGTCAACATAGCCAAAACTGGCACCTAGCGCACACGCCTGCTTTTTCTCATCAGTGTACCGCTGCGTACTCCGCTACCGCTGCCGGTTACGCGCTTGCTGCCTTCATTACGAAGGTCGAACGCACGGTCATTCTCACCACCTGTTTCAGAAGTTTCGAAACACTTTTGCAACCACGTATTTGTTCGAAACTTCGCTGACTTGGCGCTTGCACAATCTGTCTTCAAATCCTTCAAAAATGACTGCCCTGATATTCGGTAAAAGTATTTTGGATACACCTTGTATACATCAATTTTAGATACACACGGACATATTTTGCAAGTAACGATGCTCTTAATGTTATTTGGCGAGGGGAAGACTTGTTTTTCCTTGGACGAGGAATATGCAAAAGGAAAATAATGGAAGTTTCTCTCTGGACATAAACTTTTTGTATAATTTGCCTTACGTCACACCAACACAGATAGGTTCTTTCGGCTTCGAAGTGACAGGAAAGGACTAAGAATGAGAAGGAAGCGGCCGTGGCCTTGGTTAAGGTGCAGCCCTAGCACTTGCTTGGTGTGAAAATGGGAAATTACGGACGGGAAACTATCTTCAGGGCTGCTGACAGTGGGGTTCGAACCTACTATCCCCCGAATGCAACCTGGCAGCTGTGTGACTCAAACCACGCAGCCATTCGCTCGTTAGGGCATAGACTCGAACATTATCTATCACTAAATATATAGATATATTAGTTTATCCAGGATATTTCCTATGGGTGAATTTTTATTTTAAAGAAAACTCTTCTTCCTCATCACGTTAGTCCACTTGTTCAGTAATTTGTATTTCGTGTAAGAATGGACTGGCTGGGAACAGTGAAGTCTTTTCTGTGGAAAATAATTCTGTAAGGAGTGAAATAAAATTCAGTGTCCTCTTAATATGACCATTGTGGCATTTAATACCAACCAGTGCCATGCAATAACATTTTACATATTATCATCTGGGAACCTTCGTTCCACCAAATGGATTGAGACGTGAGGAGGGGCAAGGATCGCATTATTATATAATACCCACACGCTCATTTCCATTGGTTTTACGTCGCACCGATTCAGACAGCGTTAATTGGGATAGGACGGGCAAGGAAGCGACCGTGGCGTTACGCCGATAATACAATGAATAGTGGTCCATATTAAAAACTTCGTAAGTACACTCAGTTTCCACTGATCGTGACCGAACTTTATTGAGAGACGTTCTGTACCACCACAATCAGGGTTTTAAGTGTGCGAGGTGCGGAGAAATTCTGCCGAGCGCAGTGGCGCAGTCGATTAATCATTCACCTTCCGTTTCCAAAATAGTGGGTTCGACATCGATTGAGCTCGAAGATACTTGAGGTGTTGTAATACTACAACTCTGTGTCGTTGGCTTTCAGCCTTTTATAGAAATCTTATGGGAGAAAGTTCCGACACCACAGCCTCTGTTAAGATTGCCATCCGTTAGAACAGATCTTAAGTTAGAATAAATAGTTCATTTATAAAAGGAGTCATAACAAACAGAGGTTATTTTCCTGTTTGTATTTGTGCTCAACCGTTGTAAATAAGTACGTGACTGATTTCAAAGGTACGACTGTGGATCATGTTGGTCTACAGGGAAAAGATTGGGAGAAATGGGCACTTGCTTTATAGCTCCGTAGAAAAATATCACCTCGAAATTTCTACGTGACGTGATGGTTGGTATCTTGAACATTGCCATGGCACGTCCATACCATACAGGTGTAGCTTCCCATTTCAAAAATCCCACTGGGATTGGCCAAGATTCTAACCGCAACACAGTTAGAAACGATGTCTGACAACTACCGATATCACTCCCCACTGAAATTAGTTATTGTGTATCTACTCTCCTCACCCCTGACTCGCAAGTGAATTGTATTCTTAACTCTATTTTCAGCGTATTACACGCTAGTCATTTGACAGATTAAACTTTCAAACAGGAAACCTAAAGATCACTTAAAGGCGCTACTTGTGTTTAAAAGGAACTTGAAAATGACCTTCTGGACCACTTGAGGTATAACAGGGTGTCACATGTTCCCATGAAAAATTAAATCACCAGGTGGAAGTTGTCGCAACCGTTAGTTCATCTTCTATTTTTGGACCAAGGTATCAAGGGGCTGTATACACTTTGTCTCCAACTTGTCTCTGCGCTAAGATTCCAAAATCAGTCGAAACTTGGAGCGAGAATTGTGTTTGTATTTCAAAACGTATGTTATCATGTATTATCAGACAGTACTAATGCAAACAGAACAGAGCCCAGGTACTTCGCTAACAACTCAATATTAATCCAACCCATCAGCTGAGTCAAAGAAGTACACCTCTTTCATTATGGCTGCCCTAGGACATATTCATGGCAGTGGCCTAGAAGTTGAAAGTTTCCGTCCGAAGACCTTAGGATTTTCTCCGTTTACACTTTTATTGTATATAAAATAAACTGTTTTAATATGTTGACTGTATTTGTATTTAATGACTCGTAGTTAGGTTCATAGTTCATTTTATTTTATTATACTGTTGTTTTCAAGGACTATGACGACATTTTAAAAATATTTTATATTTACTTGATGGAAGGTTCTTCATCTGAAATGCAATAAATAGTTACTATTTTTGTTTAAAAATATTTTATTTCTCTTTCTTTGATATACCAACGTGCTTCCGTGATAGGGAGCTAAACGTTTTATACTTTCTCACCAATGAATTGCATATTATTTTCTTCTAAAATATGTTCTTTTCTGCCAGTTCTCCTCATTCCTGGGCCTAATTCCTTCTTGTAAGCTTCCAGATGCCCATTCTTCATCCTCGCTCTCCTTTCCTGTGTAGTTTCGTCTCTAAAAATCGTAAATTACTTGAACACCTTGACAAACAACTTGTCCGCTAGATCGTCGAAAATACATACATGTTCACAAGATCATCATCATCTTCATCATCATTGTTTCAAGGGGCCAGAGATAGATGATGTCGGCCCGACGTACAGGAAAAGACTGAGCTGATCCCTTTTATAATCCACTTTTCTCAACCTTCATATATCTTTTTGTCCTGGAACAAAGATAAATATGCCTAACAGTAGCCGTCCTAGCTCTAAAATATATCAGTAAGAAACCTCCAAATTAATAATTTCCTTCTGTCCAAACATTAACATCATATCACATGATTACAAATCAGGATCAAGCAGTTTATACACTTTTCTACGTTTCAGATGTATTTGTTACTTTTTCGTAGATTTATAATCATCATCATCATCATCATCATCATGATCGTAATTCAGTCGCTGGCGCGTATAATGATGTCTTCCGAGTGCGTCGGTTTTTAGATGGCTGAAGAGACCCGTTCTGGAACCACGAGCTCTGCTGCAATGCTGACACATGAGATCTGTCAAAGCTTCCTGTTGGTTGTTTCATCTCACAATTTCTCGCATTTTTCCCCACGGTCTCTTTTTATCGGATTCATGCCTTCGGTCGCTGTTCAAAATGTCGTGGCCCTTGTGGGCAATAAGTGACCACATCGGCCAATCAGATACTACATCCTCTCAGTTGCCAATGTCCGTTTGGCTCTTCGTCATAGCAGCTGGAATGCCCTTGCGTCGCTTTTGCAGTTATCCTGGTTTGGGTTTTCCATTCTTCGATGAGAATACATTACTTGGTTTGGAAGGCGTGTGTTACTCACGCGGGTGGTGTGGCCGGCGCACAATGTTGTACGTAAGCAACTATTTCTTTCAATCGATTGACCACTCAACTAAAAGTGTAAATCATGACATATTAATCATGTCTGATATATTAGTCGTAATCAGGACTAAACTATGTAATCACTACGCATGTAATCATCTTTCAATCTTGAGAGCTAATATTTTAATAGAAGATACACACAAAGTTATTTTAGCGAAATATCCAACATTTAAAAAAGCGTGTCAGTACTTTTTACAGAAATCATTCAAAATGTACAAAAGAGTGACACCGTTACTGAAAAGAGTTCAAATAGTAAATCGGAAGGATGATTAAATCTTCGATTTCAATTCAGACTCTAGTGAATCTGAAGAAGAATCATCAAACAGGCTGTGGAAGAGAGCTGCAATAATTGGGACGAACTTTTTTTCGCCGAAGAACGCCGGGATGTGAAACTCCTACAACAATTCACTTAAATTACTTTTCAATATTGCATTATAACTTGATTTTCATATTAAGATATATTTTATGAAACCATTTGGTTTCAGAATTTTCTTTTATCTACTATGTTTCAGCATGTTTAATTCATTGCTTGTGTCCCATTTATCGTGTTTGTCACAGTAATTGGCATGATGTCAGGGATTCTTTTCAGGTATGTAGACGTACTACAGAATCTTCGTAAATCAATCTCATTTTTTCAGTCGTAATTGACTGAATACAACTAAAACTAAACCGGTATTAGACATGTTTGAGGATTGAAACGGATTAATCTTTAATAATTAATTATTTAGTCGTTAATTTTCAGTCATTAGTCTGATTAAATTTTGCCCAACACTGCCGGCCCATAGAGGTTGATAATCATTGCCTCAACGCTCGTGGTATTGGCCTCTTCCAAGATACTTACGTTCGTTCGGCGACCTGTCATTTCACTCTAAGTATTCTTCAAAAACTGTGCTGGTGGTATTTTCTGAGACACTTTAAGTGTCTGCCGTAAGTGGTCCATTTATTTTCATCCATGATTAATAGTTCTTATTACCATCGCAGTGTAAACGTGTTGTCTAAGACACTGAGGTTTTGGTTGGTGAAGATCCTCCTAAGAAGACAATACGGCCGCACTAGCGCATCTGAGATGGTACCTAAATTCAGCGTCTATCTTAGCATATATCGAGAGGTGGCTGCCATGATGAGGAAAATATTCGACATTTTGTAGAGTCTCGCTGTTGGAAGGAGCTGCCTTGTTGGAGTTTGGTGATGGTTGGTAAATAACTTGTGTTTTGTTAATGTCAAGTTCTAATACATTATTATATGCTTAGTTAAAGCGTTCAAAATAGTTGTAAGTTGTTCTCTGTATTGGTTAGAACAATATAGTTGTGTCTTCATAGACGAAATATCGCTCTGTATATTTTTTGAATTATTGTATGGAGAGAAAAAGCTGCCGCATGGTGGCGGATAGCAACGTTTGGTGACTGTTCAGGGGATCGACCGCCTCTTCATCTGCAAGTATGACAATCAAATTCTACTGTGAAAATGTAAGGGAAGTAACTTAGTTTTAAAGACAAATGCCATGTTCGTTTGATGAAGAGAAATTTGCTGTATTTTTAACTGAGATTAAAGGGTTGAATACTGAAAGATGTCAGCAAGAAACGCCCAGTTAATGCTTTCTGACCAAGCACTTGATATACTTACCGACATTTGTTCCTTTTTATTTATAGATTTGTACAATACACTACTCTTCACGTGTTGACGAAATGCCGCTCTTTGAATTATGGCCATCATCAAATCTCCTCAACTCAGAAGTTGGTCGGCAACAAGGAAGTAGTGTTTTAGCTCCCTTTTTTCCTCCAGTTGTTTGATTTCTTGGTAAAGTTGTCCTTGCCTGATGATGTCGAAGAATAATACTCTATAGTCAGTGTCATTTGGAAAGCTGCTTTCGTTTCGGTCGTATTTGTGGAATTAAAAATAGTTTGGCCTGACGCAAGTGACATTTAACGCAGCGAAATTTTCCGTCAGACGTAAGAATGGATTTTAAATTAGAATAAATAGTTCGTAAAAGGAAAAGTCTTAACAAACAAAGATTCTTTCCCTGTTTGTATTTCTGTTCAGCCATTGCAAACAAGTAGGTACCTGACTGATTTCTTAGGGAAGACTGCATGTCATGCTAGTCTACAGGAGAAAGGTTGGGAGAAATGGACACTTGCTTTACAGTTCCGTAGTAAAATGTACCTCGAAACTGTTTATGAAAACACAAGACGTGATGGTTGGTGTCTTGATCATAGCGATGGCAGGCCCAGTTTTACGTGAAATCCGAACTATAGAGATGTAGCTTCCCATTTCAAAAATCCCACAGGTATTGGCCGAAATTCAAACCGCAACACAGTTTTTTTTTTTTTTAATTTGATATATTGGCGTTAGGCTTCGGAAGACCTTGCGGCCAGCATTTACAGAGTGAGCATACATTTATGGTACATACATTTCGTGGTTGAAAAGGAAAAGTCATATTTTATAAATTAATATTACAGTCTGATAACACAGTTAGAAGCGATGTCTGACAACTACCGATATCATTGAGTGGATACGATAATGTCACAACATAGCAGCCGCTCGGTCGGACCCTTCCGAGTAGTCTCTCGAGGCCAAAACGTTTCTCTTTTGACACAGACTGTAGTTCTTCGTCCGAGTATTTTGCATTCTGCGCATCCTTACAGTAGCATGGCGCACCAATTGGAGTGTCTGATCAGAAGGACGATAAGTTGGGTTTTCCTGTTTTTCACTGGCATGAATGAGGCTGTATATCGATGGCCTAGATTGAATACCTCGTATCTCAAAAAGTTCTTCCTATCCATTATTTCCCTTAAGACTGGTCACGCCTCCCAGCCACACATGAATATGCAGTCCATCAGAACAATGTTCATTGGGTTTATTTTCCTATGCTGTTGCGTAAAGGAAAATGAACCTTATAAAATTATACTGTAGCAGTCAGTAGATGCGTTACGCAGACATACGTTCCTATAGTACGGTACGATAAGGTTCATTTTCCTTCACACGTCGGCATAGGAATAAAGAACACAACGAACATTGTTCTGATGGACTGCATATTCATGTGTGGCTGGGAGGCGTAACCAGTCTTAAGGGAAGTAATGGATAGGAAGAACTTTGTGAGATACGAGGTTTTCATTCTAGGCCATCGATATTTCGGGTATCAAAAGGAGCATTTATTTATTCCTCCTCCTTTCTATCCAAAATATTTTCAGTATACGCCGCTAGCACAAGATCTGAAATGCTCTTAGTCTGCCCTTCTCAATGTTCTCAGGTTCGATATTTCCAAGGGCTACGTAGCGACGCTCCAAAGGCATATACTTTATAATAATTTCCATATTGTTAGCGACATGGTGTTAGATGTCAGTGAACTTTTCTTTCCTCTGTTTTGCTTGTGCTATCGTGGTAGCAATTTCTTTTCATCTTCCTTTAAATGTTATGAGTGAGACTGGCCAGGGAAGCAAACGATTCTACTTGCTACAACTCAGGAGTGACTCCTCAAGGAGGTTGCAAGTTTGTAGAACCCCCAGTTAATTTACTAAATTCCCAATTCTCTTACTCATTATTTTGTAGTCTTCATTCTTGACTGTCTGTAGCTTGCGTCTTGTTTTGTACGACTGTAGGAGACTGCATGCCGCAAAGAGCCTTCACGTTTGCAGCAGGTGTGCATACAAATTTCAAATCTGTGGATGGTTAAATCGTAGATGATTTTGGCTTGTGCGGGGACAGTTGTGGTTCAAGGCGGGGCTTGCTTTTCTATTGAGAAAGGTTTGTCAAACTTCTTGACATGGATACCAGTATACTTGCAGAAGAATCTAAAGAACATCGGAAAATTTTCACTTTCAAGTAGGTTTCTGTTCGAAGTGGTGTGAATACTTTATTTATTCGGCTTGTGCAATATGCTGTCGCATGTTTTGCATAAAACTAAGAATTTATCTTCGACAATAAAGTCATGGTTTGTCGTTCCAAAAATCGTAATGAAATACCGGTATGCTTGTAGTTAGTCATTTTACTTGCTAAATTCTCTTAAGTCCCAGGTACAAAGATTTTAAGTTTAAAATATGTTGAAACCCCCTTCCCTTTTTGATATCCATTATGCACCGCCGTATTTCCAAACCACCAGCCGCCCCTGTTACAACTTGTTACCTTCTATCTAGATGTCAACCATGTGATTACCTTCACGCGAGCATTTCATAATTTGGGTTTCCTTCATTTTACACGAATTATAGGATGAGGGAAAATAATGTTTCATGGTGACAAATATCAACGTTTGGTTAATGTTCGGGGCCTTGAGCGCTTGTTCATTTGTGACTACGAAGATCAAATTCTACTGTGAAAGCAAAGAGCAAGTTATTTTATTTTCAAGACAAATGTCGTGTTCGTTTGATGAAAAGAAAAGAAATGAAATGTGGTGTATTTCTTAGTGAGATGAAAGGGTTGAATGCTATGTTAGATTAAACTAATAACACAATGGCGTGTCGGTAATGGCTGGGATAGCTTCATCAATCAAGTTCGGGGTGGTGAGGCAATTGAGTCGCACATACGGTCCAGCCCGGCCGGCCGATCTCATTAACGAAATTCCTTTGCATTGTCTCTTCCTCCAGTTTAGTCTGGCTGGGGGCCGTAATAGCCTTTTTGTGAGCACATAAACAGTTGACAATGGAACCTTATACACTGGTGTCACCTATAAAAGGAAGTGGTTGGATGAAAAGTTATTTTAATTTGATACGCTTTATTACCGATTCTGACGCTAAAATGAAGGTCAATACGGCATAAGAGAGAGGGAAGGTATCGAACATTCTTCGTGGTGTAGAGAGACTGGAGGAAATAAAACGAGGTGCAGAGAACAATCAGGAGCTTAAAGCTGTTGATTGGCAGAACGGGCTGCTGCTTGGGTGCTTCTCAAATAGAACGTTTCATTGGAATGAATCAGCCACGCTACTCGGACCCCATGTGGCTCGCTCCAGAGATTTCTTATACATCGTGAGCAATTCCTTCCTTCTTTCCCAATCGCATACTGGCATTTCAATAATTATATAACCTATCTTCTTGCTTGTTAATTTTATTAATTAAATGTGTTTAAATGTTGTGAGAGGAAGAAATGTAAGTGATTTAAGGGGAGGAAGTACTCTCCTTTATTAGTCAAAAAATTGAATTTTAAATGCATTTTTTCCCTGCATTCCTCATTAATCTGAAGAAACTAGCCGCCTTTATTTCAGAAAGGTGACTGAAATAACCACTTCTGTAATCCACTTATTTCAACTTGCATGCCACTTTCTTTCCTGAAGCGAATAGAAAAAAAAGCTCTAAATGTAGGCCTTCTAGTGCTAAAAGATTTCAGTAAGAAACCTCCAACAAATGCTTTCCTTCTGTCGAAACATTAATTTCAAGTCACGTGGTTGCTTTACTGTTACTCATTCTCCGTAATAAACATCGTGAAGATTATAGAGAATGTTGATTGTTATACATCATTTCAACATGGGGATCATGAGAATTTCAGTGAATTGTTATATTTATGGGGCAACCCCCATTTAACTGAATAACACTAATACGCACATTACGTACAATAATTTGAATTAATTACGTGGCTTTAAAAAAATCGTATTTCACGAATGATTATGACATTTTACTGAGCATGCATAAGTTTGTCTAAGTAACATTCATAGTTCTGGACTATACATATTTTAATTCTACTACTAAATTTAAGCTAACGAAAGGTGTAACTTCCTCCTTAAATCATTTTCAGAAAACGCGTTTTTCGTTATGTATGACAACTTTTATAGTTCGTAAACTTAGGCGTATTTTGCTTTTAGCGCAATACTTTCGAGTTGAACCTGTGTACTTGTGATTTTCCTCAAACTTTTATTTGATAATTAAACGTAAGGAACTTCATGTTTCTTATCCGTATTGAACTGAGATCACAATTGAATTAAAATCTAGCAGGTTCCACCTTTTCAATCCAAAATACAATGTTGTTGGATGGTATTTACAACATTATTTTATTACAGAACATGTTTCGGTGTTTCATTTTGACACCATCATTAGCTGTATAGTAAGTGAAAAAAATTTGGCGATATAAACAATGAAAAACAACATATTGCTAAACTTAACTCCTTAAGATCTGAATTATGCTAGGTTAGAAAAATCTAATTTACAGCAAGAAAACTCTTGTGATGTCGTAAATATAAAATCTCATCTGGGTGATGAGTTGTCTTTAAATTCCGTAATAGCTATAATTCTGTACATTCGTAATGTCGGATTCAAATACAACCTTAAAATTGAGGAGTTAAAGTTGAATACAGTCCTTTAATGTTAAAATGTTCATTTCCTATATACATTGTTAGCCATTTGTAGATAAAAACTCGTTGTGTACAATAAAATTGTTAAACTGCGCCGTCTTCTAAGCTTTGTTAATGTGTAGAAACGTAGTTTTTGTGCTGTATATATAATGGTTGGAACTGTGATTTGATTTGCACTGAAGTTGTTAGGCGGGCATAACTTCTCAGTTCAATGCAACCCTCTACGGCTGTGTACTTCGCGTGACGACTGCAGCACTACGAGTGTGTCTATTCGTATCGTACAGATTGATAATTCAAAGGAATACATTTCATTGCCGTCCTGAAAATGAGCCCCCTGTTATATTTTTAAACGGAGTTTCTTAAACTATAACAACACCAGAGAGATTCTCTTGATTCCGGAGCAGCTTAAAACTGTGGCCTAATTCTATTATTAAAATAACGTTTATTTATGATAGAATCGAACAAAGGGAGATATGTTGGTGGTACGGTAATTTTGACAAGAAATGCATGTGTTTATCAATAATAAGCTCTGTATTCTTCATTAGTCATCGTGAGCTTTTCGAAATGTTGCTGCCCTTATAACACTGTATTACATCTCCCATGCTTCCAAGAACACAAATTCTTCTACCGCTTTTCCTACACCCTGGTGGGTTCGTGGGTGCGATATGTGTCGCACATGTGGACTTGACCCTGTATGACGGCCAGATTCCCTTCCTGACGCCAACCGTATGTGGGGGGATGTATTCATTGTTATGTGTTTATTTGCTGGTTAGTAATGTGATGTATTAAAATTCAGCCATTGTAATAAATTATCTTATTTGTTTTACGTCGTTCTGAAGACTTGTACGAGTTTTCGGAGACGCCGTGATGCTGGAGATATTGTTCCGCAGGAGTTCCTTTCCTTTACGTGCTAGCAAATCTACCGAATTGACGCTGGCGTATGTAAAGCACCTTCAAATAACACCGAACTGAGCCGGTAGTCCGGTATCAAACCCAACTTCTTGTACTCATAAAGGGTTACTCTTACTCTTTGTGGGTTCAGAACTCTTTCTTCCTTCTTAGGTAGCCGAATTATGAATGGTATGGTTTTACGCACTCTTGCTTAAAATTGGGAATTATCATCTGACATCAACTAACACACCTTCCATACGTTTCCTTGTAAAACTTGCTGGATTTCAGTAGTATGAAGGTAGACAGCGCAGCATTTTCTGTAACAGATTTTGTGCATTCGCTCATTTTTCTATGGAACCTTGGTTATTTTCTCTTGCTCCAAGCTTGGTTCAATCAAGTGTTTAATGGCAGCGGCGTCGCACACAACAATGTACTCAAAGCAAGTATATACCTACTAGTTTTCATTATAAAGTCTCAACAAAGAGCAATATAAATTTGTGTTTGTTGAAGTAGCTATTATAATTTGGCTGTCTAATAAATCTTGTATGCAGCGAGTCCAAAGATTGCGTATTACGCACTCGATATATCATGATCTCATCGCTTGCGTAAAACACTCACACTGCTGATTTGTTACATACATAGCTATTTTCAACACAGGAAGTGATAAAATGCATCATAACGTCGTTGTACCTAATAAAATGCTAAGATGTGAAGTATTTCAGTTTATAAGACTGGCCAGTAAGGTTACATCATCTGAGGTCCAATAGTGTACGAATTAGGACTTAATTAATTAATTATTAGAACCCGGATAAAAAAATGCATATGCAAATGCATATTTTGAACGTTAGTGCATATATAGACATATTTTTTCTCTTATGTGTGATCGATTATCTAAGATTTCTGAACGAATTGAAAAATCTAATGAACTCCGTATGTTATACATCGCTTCACAACATAAGAAGCCTTCCCTGATCAAGGAAAAAGCTTTCAGTGTCGCAATACAAGCAGTTAGACGGATAATGACGCTTTTCACAATAGCTGTTTCCTTCTCTTTACGGTAGCCTCCCGAGGTTTGCTTAAACAAGTGCGTTCATCTGTTAACTTGCTCTTCGTCTACTGCAGTGTTTCACCAGATTAAACTGAAAAATGCCTAAAGATTTTGCCAGAAGAATGTTCCGAGCAGTCAGTGCCATTGTTCAAGTATAACCCACTTACATCCGTCGACGTAGAACGATCATTTTCAGCGTATAATTAATTCTGGCCGACTGCAGAAAGTTATCGACTCCTGAAAACGTTGACAAACTGTTGAAACCTACTGATATGAATCATTTTGCAAGGAATTAAACATGTTTGTCAATTAAACACCGAGTTAAAATTAATTAATGCGTCTGGTAAGTGTATTTTGTTTAATTTTTAGTGCATATTTTCGTGCATATTTACGAGGATTTTAGTGCGTATGAGCATGCATATTTTCGGGCCCAATTAATTATATATGTTCTCCGTGTCAGTATTTCTCCGACATCATAATCTAACCATGCGGAGTCGTGGGAGCTCCGATGGGTATACCGGAGCCTGTTCATCATCACCGAGGTCATCAGTACCTACACCCATGAGTTTCCGTCACTGGGGCTCCAGTAGCGTGAAACTCGCCTCACAACGTTCGGACCCTTAACTCTGAGACGCAGCTATTAACTGCCGTGTGTCGGGATATTTTGCCCAAGAATATTTTCCCTACTTCTTCGCACCACATTTTTCTCAAATGTTTTCTATTTGATTTCGTTTTCGCAGTTTACTTATATATTTCCCTGAGACGAATCAAACACCTCGCGAGATGTGCTACCACGTCGAAGTCCAGATCTACACTATTATTAGCCAAACAGCATGGTGATGTTAGTACCTCAAGATGGCGGCGTTAATGCATTACCTGAAAACGCCTTACCGACGTCAGACTCTTGTTTTTTTGTACATTGATCCTTCGTCTTTAAAATTGGATGCGAATACTGCCGTTGCACGTGTTGTCTAGAAATTATTTAGATTTGAAAACTTTCATTTCTCTGTAATGTTGGTCGATCGAAGTACGGCTCCGAAACTGCAGACGTATTCTACGTCAAAACGTCATTCAGAAATCGAGGATAGTATTCATCTTTACCTGTGCAATGTTGGCTAACTTTTCTCAAATAAATAAAATGTCGGATAAAAGTTCATCTGTTAAACATTTATCGGAAAGGAGGTGACGGTGGTAGTAGAGGTAATAGTGGCGGGTAGTAGTTGTAAATGGACTACAAAGGACAAGATTGTCAGTGCGTCGCAACATTTGTAGAAAAATATTTATACCTCTTATCCGTAGCCCTGAAAATGGTTTTCCGTGGTTTCCCATTTTACATCCGGCATATACTGGGGCTGTATCCTAATTAAGGCTACGGTTGCTTCCTTCCTACCACTTTCCTATCCCATCGTAGCCATAAAACCTATGTGTGTCCGTGTGACGTAAAGCAACGAATAATAAAGTAATAAAAATAATATTTATTGCTATTCATAGTAGGTGGATATTAATAAAAGTCTGCCTGAGTGAAAGCCTTCTGAGTTCAAGTTTGTGAGTTCGACATCAGCTGAACCCGATTGTATTTGGAAATGGTGAGGTACCGGAAGATGTGCCGACTCAAAAATATCTCATGGGACAAAATTCCGACACCCCGGCGTCTCCGAAAACAATAATCTTTAGTAGAACGTAAAAATGAATAAAATATGGTATTAGCTACAGTAAGGAAAGAGTCATGAAAGAAGGCTGTGGGGAGTTGAAAAGCCTCATTCGCAAACCTAAGTTTTCGGAAGTCATTGTGAGTTCACTAAGGATGATTGAACAGGGAAGATGAGAGGAGCCTAGCAAGAGTAAGTGAAAGTTATCCTAGACTTCTTTAATTTGAGCGACGCAACTGACACACGTTTCTGATGTTGAGAACTCCTACTGCATTTCAGGTAAGTCTTTTCTTTGATTGGCGGATGAAAAAGTCGATTCAGTAATTAATTAATGTAGGCGACATCCTTGATAAGAACAGATAAATGAGCAGTTAGACTAATTAAGATGGTATCACGAGTGCGAGTCTGGCTGGACCACCAGTAGCGAGCTGTATTGTGGGCCTGCCACATTGTGGCGCTCTGTAGGAATCAAATGCTCAATTCCACTGGTGCACAATGGAGTGGAATGCGTACAGTACTCCTGTGTTAAAATGTTCGTCTCTCCATACTCTCGTTTTGTTGGCTCACGTGTTGCCGAGTACACTCACTTCCAGTCGGATTAGACTTCTGGGTGAAATGTACACTTCCTGACACATAAAGTGTTGACTGATAAGTTACGATCGAAAGGAAGGAACACATTATCAGAGAGATTTCTTGGATGTTTAATGCATGGAGGTTTATTTACACTTTGACAGTAAAAGGGCATTCATTTATTCTTTTAGAATGAGTTTAAAAAGATAGCATTCGCTGCAAATTGCACTAAACGCTGCTCGTCACTTTCGTGATATAATAGAACTATGCAAGTTTATTGAATGAATGAGTGAAAGAATAGAATACTCTGCTAGTTATGGATGACCACCAACTGAGGAAGAGTGTTCATTTATTATAATCATAATTAATACATGCAATTAGTATTTTTTCCCTTGCGTTTAGGCCACCTGCGGACCACGGTGCTTGTGTTCTACCTGTGTTTTTGTCGTCGTCTGCCCCTTTTGGCGTACTGGGTTGTGTTCTTAGCGGCCACTTGAGCCTTCCTGTTGCCACAGTATTCCTTCATTTTCTCGCTGAATTCTTTCCTGCGCTCCTCTGACCAATTCCCGGCTCCTTTGTGGCTAGCTGATGGAAGGCATGTTAGGAAAGGTTTAGTTTTGACCATTAAACGGTATGCATTCCTGTCAGTTTTGGCAGCTTGATTAATATTAAGCTCTGCAAGATCTTTGTTTACTTGCTTTGTCCATGGGAAATCCAGTAACTTTGCCTTTGTTAGCAACCTTGAAGATCTTTTGGGATAATCTCTTAGGATCCAGACGTTTTCTTCTGATGGGATCTATGAGGTTTTCTTGATGCTGGTAGAGCTCATTGTTGGTTATGTACCATCAATTAGTATTTTATAATACAGAATATTAAAGAAAATCCAACTAACGAGAATGTTACAAAATTATTTAAGAATACGTACGGAAAACCAGGGCAAGATGACGAATCGACCATAACTTTTGTGGTATTCTGTTCACTAAGTTGGCTACCATGTGATCTTGGGCCCTATATCTCACACGCAAAACTTACACATCGAAGGAAATTCCTTTCAGTCTGAGAAGCAGTTGCAGGAAGATGTTTGTCTGGCGCTGTCGCGCTAAAATACACTGAATCACAAAAGTATTCGACCACCCTATTATATCTTTTAATCTGGAGTACTCTTATAACATTTGAAGTTCAAAAGAAGCAATTGCCAGTCCATTTAGTAATGTGAATATTGACGTACGATATAGCACACACAAGTGCCCGTAAAATATAATTAACCATAGGCAATTTTAATACTAGTTATAAGACACCACAATATGCAGCCACCTAAATATTCTGGCACTTGTCGCGCAGGTAGGAACAGGTGGGAGTGAGGGGTAATAGTAGGCAGAACAAGCTCATTATGTTCTTCGTTCCTGTTCTGTAAACAAGAACGTTTTACCGTACGATGGGGCGGAGAAGAAAAGAATACATCATTTGAAAAGGACGTTCTGAAAGAGATCTATGTTTTCATCCTCTTTAGATTTCTTTTACCACATGATTTTTAAATATTGTATAGTTCTGCTGTTCTCCTTGGTGTCTTCGATTCTCTGTTTAATAACTCTGTAAAATTATTGGCAGTGGGTATATTAGATATACCGGATGGATCAGCTGCGCCAAGTTTTTTTTTTTTTTAATATATGCAACCTGCTAGGAATTACTGTAAAAGTCTCTCCTCGTATCTTACGCAACATATTTCGGCAAATTTATGTACACATAGCCTGATAGAGGCTTCCCCGTACAATGCAAAAACGGTGCAAGAGTCAGGGAGGCCCATTTCATAAACACTACCCGTTTATGTAGAGGGAAATCCAAATCATTGTTACACATTATTACCGCACTGTACAAATCTCCCCCCCCCCCCTTCCACAATTGGCTTTACGTCGCATCGACACAGATAGGTCTCATGGCGACGATGGGATAGGAATGGAAAGGAAGCGCCCGTGGCCTTAATTAAACCACAGCCCCAGCATTTGCCTGGTGTGAAAATGGGAAACCACGGAAAACCATCTTCAGGGCTGCCGACAGTGGGGTTCGAACCCACTATCTCCCGATTGCAAGCTCACAGCTGCGCGCCCCCAACCGCACGGTCAACTTGCCCGGTACTCTACAAATCATATCCACCCGTATAGCTGTCTCGAGGGAACTGAGATACCGATTGGTCCAAGCGGCCATTTTATTTTGATAGAAAATGGCGATCGTGGTATCATAAAAGACATGATAGATAAGAATCAATTACATACATGTCAATTCGCTGCCATTTTATACAGTCTCATCACATCGAAAATTAATGGAAACTTTTTTTTCACATCACCTTATAATCTTGGGCACGTAAATGCGGTACAGCAGATTTGATAGCTTACTACCTTTAGAGCGTTCAAAAAAGGCTTAAAACCGGGCCATAAAGCTGTAAAACGCGAGTAATTTCTCGAAGCGAGAGCAGGTATGTACCGTTAGAGTTCGCAAGGGATGGTCATCTCCGGATAGGCCATGAAGGCCCTTGGAGGGGTGGAAGGTAAAGGCTTCCACTATCCGCAACCTCGGCACTCGATGGGGTAGAGTGGTTAGCTCTACGCCCGGCCGCCTTTGCCCCCAGGAATTAACCTGGTAGGCTACTCATTTTTGGAGTAGGCTGAGTGAACCTCAGGGCCATATGCACCTCCAGAAGTGGAAATCTCGTTTCTTAAATTTCACTACTTCCTGACGAACCGAGCACGCCTTTACCGCCTCGGCCAGGCAGCCCCTCTCTTATACTATAACGGAGAAGTAAAGTGATTATGAAGGAGGTGCGCGTTGGAAAGAAATAGAGTTAGGAATGGATGCAGAAGTACTGTAAGGAGTAAATGAAGGAATTTAATAGGAAATTCAATTCGGAAAGGTTACGTATAGGTACTTTAAAGTAGAAACAGGTTGCAGTAAGGACATCCTATGGAATATTAACGGATACGGCGAGTGTATATGTGTGAGGATTTACGAAATGCAGAAGTATTTAGTCAGCAGTATGATAAGATATATGGGTGTAATGATGATGTTCAGTTTGAGGAGGTGACTTATACTGGTGAAGTACTGAAATTTACCTATGATAATAAAGATATTTACAAAACCTACGAAGGTTGAAAGCAATGAAAGCAGCCGTGATTGATAGGATTTCTGGAGATATACTAAAGTCAATGGTTTGGGATATTGTGCCATATCTGAGATATTTATTTCATTACTTTTTGCATGAAGGAGCTATACCCTTTGCATGAAGAGTTGCAATTCTAACCCCAGTGTACAAAGGAAAGGGTGATAAACACAAAGCAAATTATTACAGCCTCAACTTTTAGGATTCCAGTCAGATAGGAGAGGCATTTTAGATTCAAGAAGTCAGCTGAACTTAATCGTTATTGACCTATCTAAGGCTTTTGATGGGGTAAATCATGGGAGACTCCTGATGAAAATGAGAGCTATGGACCTAGACAAAAGAATGGTTAAATGAGTGGATAAATTTCCTGTAATCATTAAGAAGGGAACTCCTCAAGGCAATATTATTGTGTCTTTATCTTTTCTTATTATTATTAATAATAATAATAACAATAATCGTATGGTCTCAGCTACCGTGTGCAGACATTTCAATTTGACGCCATCTGGCTGGCTGCTCGTCAATTTCGACGTTCTGCTTTACTCTAGGCCCACTAGATGGCAGACCGAGTAAACCGAAACTCTCTTGAGCGTCTATGGCTGAGATTTAATGAATTTTGTCGGGTAAACGCCAAATGTATCACCAGAGATCTTTTACATGCCGACATCTTACGACTTGGAGTGTCTAATGGACCTTTTCCGCCCTTCAAAAATCCGACTACTTCTGTCGCGTTTGAACCCGCTATCTTGGGATCCGGAGGCCGACACTCTACCACTGATCCACAGCGGCAGCTTTATATAGGTAAATTATATGAGTAAAGAACTGGAATCTGAGTTAAGGTTTTTGTGGATGATGTTATACTGAATCGAGTAATAAATAACTTACAGGAGTGTGAGCGACTACAAAAAGTCCTCGACAATAATGTGAGGTGGGCAGCAAACAATGGTATGAACGGGATGAAAAATCACGTTGTAAGTTTAACCTCAGTTTTAATACTGTGTTGATGGGGTAATAGTACCTCTTGGGGATCACTGTAAACACCTGGGTGTTATTGATCGTAAATAAAGGTTACAGATCTCTTCATATAGTTACTAGCGTATTTAGGGTTTGTAGGTCGTGTATTTCTCTGGTAAGATCCCGTTAGAGTATGGTTCCAGTGTATAGAACCCACACCAGAAGTACTTGATACGCGAACTGGAAAAGACCCAAAGAGTTGCAGCACGATTTGTTCTGGGTGAATCCGCTGCCTGTCGTAAGAAGCTACTAAAAGGTCCATCAGGAGCTCTCAACTTGGGAGCGTGAGTTAACGACCACGGGGCCCTTAGCTGAGTCCTTGTGTCAGACTACTCACTTTCATCTATCGTGCCCGATCTCCTTTGGTTAACTCTTGTTGTTTTCCGACCTCGACGGTGTTAAAGCATTCGAGGCCTAGGGAGTCTTTCATTTTCATGCCCTTCGTGGCTCTTGTCTTTGTCCGGTACTTCGTTTTTCGAAGTGTCGGATCCTTTTTTTTACCCCGTGTGGGTAAGGGTCGCAGATGAAGAATACACCCACGGTATACCCTGCCTGCCGTAAGAGGCGAATAAAAGGGGCGAGCAAGGGATGATACCTTTGGAACCATAAGACAGTCTGTGATTAATACCATTACGCGATGAACACCATGAGTCGACTTTTTTGCCATTAGTACTACTACGTGTGTCTGGTTGTGCTCCCTCTTAGAGCAATAATCACTGCTACCTGAGGAACTCGTATCGCTACTGCTTCCAGCCTGGGTCTGTGATTGATAAATATCGGGGGAGGATTACAGCGGAAAGAGTACCATTATATGGAGAACACCATGGATTTGTGTTGCCTATGGATGGTGCCATAATGTGTAATACACCGTGGGTCTACATTGCCTAGGATTAGTACCTCTGTATGAGCAATACCATGAGTATACATATCCTGTAATGAGTACCACTGTGCGAGCAGCACCATGAGTATACGTGACCTGTGGAACACCACGGATCTAGCCGGCGCCCGTGATTAGTATTGATGCGAGCTGAAGAGAAGACTAGCGGGGCGTGAGGTGGGACACGGGGGAGCAGCTTTCTCTCTCTGTCGTCTCGGCTATGGCTCTTCCTAAAACTATCGTCAGCCAGCCAGCAGCCAGTCTGCCTTTGATGATGCAAGTGGCCAGTCGAACAGTTCGGTAGCGTTCATCTTGTCTACGTGTCGTAAGTGTTGAACAGCGATTTAAATACTGAGGCTTACATAACTGTGTTATAAAACATTTATGTTATTATAGTGCTACTTTATATTACAATTATGGAACCCTGCCGGAAGAAAGGAAAGACTATCCACAGCGAAGCTAGGGAGGTTATCAGGCATGTTATCCAAGAATGTGATGAAGAGGCACGAGAAGGGCAACTGAAACACTTACTGAGGCAAACTAATTTGCGTGTATCTAATTACACGGGCATTTCAGTCAGCACAGTGAGTAGAATTCGCAAGGAAAGTACAGCAGCTGGCGATACGTCACTATCAACACCAGGGAAGCATCGCCCACAGCCCGAAGAAAGAAAAGTGCAATGTGATGGGTTTAATAGAGATGTAATAAGAGAAGTAATTCAAGACTTTTATGTAGTCCAGAAGAAAGTGCCTACTTGCCCCAAGCTTTTGAGTGCCATCAAGGAGAAAATCGAATTTCCGTGGGGCGTTCATTCCTTGAGGCGAATTTTAAGAGACATGGGATTTAAGTGGAAGAAGTGTCAGAATTTCAGAAAAATTTTGGTGGAGCGCCCAAACATTGTCAGTTGGCGCTGTAGGTATTTAAGAGCTATGCGGCGTTATAGAAGTGATAATCGTTCTATTGTTTATATAGATGAAACATGGGTAGATAATAATTTAACATTTAATAAGTGTTGGCAAAGTGACAATCAACCTGGTGTTATGACCAACAGAAGCTCATCGAATCGCTTAATTATTGTACACGCGGGATGTGAAGATGGGTTCCTGGAAGGAGCGTTGGTTATTTTTAAGGCCGGGAAATCATCAGGAGATTATCATGGCCAGATGAACGCAGAGAATTTTGAGAAGTGGATTCGTGAGAAGCTGTTGCCTAACCTCCCTAAGAACAGTGTTATAGTGTTAGATAATGCTTCGTATCATTGTGTGCAACAGAACAAACCCCCCACGAAGTATGCTGTTAAGAAGGAAATGAAAAGCTGGCTAGAAAGGAACTATGTGCCATACGGTGAGGATATGAGAAAATCGGAGCTCTTTCATTTGATTGAAATTAATAAAGGTCCCGAGAAAATCTTCCGGATTGATGAGATGTTAAGGTCGCATGGGCATGACGTAATTCGTTTGCCGCCTTACATGTGCGAGTTTAATGCCATTGAACTGGCTTGGTCAAAGGCAAAGAGGATTGTACGGGAAAGCAATGTTACCGGGGACATTTCCATGACAAAGCTTGAAGCCGTAACGAGAACTGCAATTTCTTCTATTACCAAAGCAGACTGGGAAGGACACGTTCGTAACAGTGAGGAAGAGTACTGGAAGAACGATGGACTGATGGAAGACGCGCTCGAAGAATTCATCATATCTCTGGATAGTGAGTCTAATGAATCAAGCGATGACCAGTTTTCCTCGTCCGAATCCGAACTTGCTCATCCCCTAACAGACAGTGAGTAACCCATCGAAGATGCTCTTCAAATACTTCTTCGTAGGGTTTCTGTTAATTCGTTCGTGTAACTTTAAGTAAGTGTTCACCTTAGGAAATATTGTTTTTAATGATATTTTACTTCGTTATTTCGTGTATCACCAATAAGTGTGACATAGGGACACAAGGCTTGCTGAACCTAATTTAGGCCTACAGTCTATTGTTTTAAATGTTAATTTATTTGATGGTTGTGTGTGTCAAGAAAGTGACATAGGGCAACAAGGCTTGCTGAAGCTAATTTAGGCCTACAGTCTATTGTTTTAAATGTTAATTTATTTAATAGTATTGTGTATAAAAAATGTGACATAGGGACACAAGGCTTACTGAACCTAATTTAGGCCTACAGTCTATTGTTTCAAATGTTAATTTGTTTGATGGTTGTGTGTGTCAAGAAAGTGACATAGGGCCACAAGGCTTGCTGAAGCTAATTTAGGCCTACAGTCTATTGTTTTAAATGTTAATTTATTTCATAGTATTGTGTATAAAAATGTGACATAGGGACACAAGGCTTGCTGAAGCTAATTTAGGCCTACAGTCTATTGTTTTAAATGTTAATTTATTTGATGGTTGTGTGTGTCAAAAAAGTGACATAGGGTCACAAGGCTTGCTCAAGCTAATTTAGGCCTTCAGTCTATTGTTTCATATGTTAATTTATTTCATAGTATTGTGTATAAAAATGTGACATAGGGACACAAGGCTTGCTGAAGCTAATTTAGGCCTACAGTCTATTGTTTTAAATGTTAATTTATTTGATGGTTGTGTGTATCAAGGAAAGTGACATAGGGACACAAGGCTTGCTGAAGCTAATGTAGGCCTATAGTCTATTGTTTTAAATGTTAATTTATTTGATGGTTGTGTGTGTCAAAAAAGTGACATAGGGACACAAGGCTTGCTGAAGCTAATTTAGGCCTACAGTCTATTGTTTTTAATGTTAATTTATTTGATGGTTGTGTGTATCAAGGAAAATGACATAGGGACACAAGGCTTGCTGAAGCTAATGTAGGCCTATAGTCTATTGTTTTAAATGTTAATTTATTTGATGGTTGTGTGTGTCAAAAAAGTGACATAGGGACACAAGGCTTGCTGAAGCTAATTTAGGTCTACAGTCTATTGTTTTTAATGTTAATTTATTTGATGGTTGTGTGTATCAAGGAAAATGACATAGGGACACAAGGCTTGCTGAAGCTAATGTAGGCCTATAGTCTATTGTTTTAAATGTTAATTTATTTGATGGTTGTGTGTGTCAAAAAAGTGACATAGGGACACAAGGCTTGCTGAAGCTAATTTAGGCCTACAGTCTATTGTTTTAAATGTTAATTTATTTGATGGTTGTGTGTGTCAAAAAAGTGACATAGGGACACAAGGCTTGCTGAAGCTAATTTAGGCCTACAGTCTATTGTTTTAAATGTTAATTTATTTAATAGTATTGTGTATAAAAAATGTGACATAGGGACACAAGGCTTACTGAACCTAATTTAGGCCTACAGTCTATTGTTTCAAATGTTAATTTATTTCATAGTATTGTGTATAAAAATGTGACATAGGGACACAAGGCTTGCTGAAGCTAATTTAGGCCTACAGTCTATTGTTTTAAATGTTAATTTATTTGATGGTTGTATGTGTCAAGAAAGTGACATAGGGTCACAAGGCTTGCTGAAGCTAATTTAGGCCTTCAGTCTATTGTTTTAAATGTTAATTTATTTAATAGTATTGTGTATAACAAATGTGACATAGGGACACAAGGCTTGCTGAAACTAATTTAGGCCTACAGTCTATTGTTTTAAATGTTAATTTATTTGATGGTTGTGTGTATCAAGGAAAATGACATAGGGACACAAGGCTTGCTGAAGCTAATGTAGGCCTATAGTCTATTGTTTTAAATGTTAATTTATTTGATGGTTGTGTGTGTCAAAATGTGACATAGGGACACAAGGCTTGCTGAAGCTAATTTAGGCCTACAGTCTATTGTTGTAAATGTTAATTTATTTAATAGTATTGTGTATAAAAAATGTGACATAGGGACACAAGGCTTACTGAACCTACTTTAGGCCTACAGTCTATTGTTTCAAATGTTAATTTATTTCATAGTATTGGGTATAAAAAAATGTGACATAGGGACACAAGGCTTGCTGAAGATAATTTAGGCCTACAGTCTATTGTTTTAAATATTTTGCGATTAAGAATATTCTATAAAATTATGTTCTTCAGTAAACTAACTGGTCGAATAATGAATAAGTTATTTCCCCTCTCATCCATTTCAGACGGTACAGCACTGGGTTTCTGAGCTTACAATAAGTTTGTGGGTTCAATCTCGGCTAAGTGCAATGGTATTTGAAGGTGCTGAACTACGTCAGCGTCGTGTCGATAGCTTTAACGACACATAAAGTAACCCTTGCGGCACAGAATTCGTGACGCACAAGCGGGAACATTGTTATACAGAATAGTAGAATAGAATACCCCTTCCCCGAGTTCCGGATCGGCTGGAAAGAGTAATCATTTATTGCTATTTTTGATATGAATGCCCTTCTTGTATCTATTACCACGCTAAACATTATAATTACTCCTAATCATTATTTACACCCAATCTTAAATTGCAGTTTTTAATTTTGTTTCCTTATAATTCTTTTTGTCCTAGACATTAACAGTGTTATATTGTCTAGAACAACACGTATCTTGCCCGTACTCCTATTATTAATTAGTGTAAAATTGTTTATAAGTCCGAACAGATTTCTCCTTAGTTTACAATAGACATTATATATTAACTGAATGAGGGAATGACTGCATGTCTGGATGAGTTGCATGATTGGATCGTAATCATAAAAATTGTTATACGCGCATATATTCAATCTGGTTCATTATTATTATTATTATTATTATTATTATTATTATTATTATTATTATTTTCTTCACGTAACGAACACGCCGGTACATGTGTGTGTGAGAGAGAATGCATTCGTAACTCGGCACACTGACGAACGAAATTGACCTTCCTGTAGCTCACTTCTTGAAACTTAGTACATTTGAAATATAGGAAATAAATATCGTCCTCTTTTTAGTGATCTAATCGTCATGGGACATTTTGTAAAAATGTGTAAAAAGTATTATAATAATTAATGCAGTATATATATTAAAATAAAAAATAATAACAGAAGCTCTTTCGATTTGCACCTTGAGGATGGACTCCGCTCCTGATAAAATCGAATGTTGGCATAAATTCCCAGTGTCAGTGGAAATTAACCTAGATTACTATTAGTTGGAAACTGCCTTGTCTTACTATTTCGCTGGTCAGATGTAGTCTATTAACAGATGAATAATGTTACCCACCTGCGATATATAAAAATACATCGAGTGCCTCGCAGGAAGAGACCAGCAAAGGACACTGCGACTGCGAGGACGAACGTTTTCAGAAACGCAAGTACATACACCAGCTTGGTGACGTGAAGCCAGGGACGAGGGGAGAAGCGAGGCCTAACGCAATCCCGGCCACATTCCTAGCGGAACTCTTCTCTTTAGCTCCCATCAATACCGCTATGTGAGGAACACCAAGGGTCTAAGTTGCTTGTGAGTAGTATCCTTATGCGAGGAACCCCGTGGGCCTGTGTTGCTTGTGAGTAGTACGCTTATGTGAGGAATCCCGTGGGCCTCTGTTGCTTGTGAGTAGTACCCTTGTGTGAGGAACCCCGTGGGCCTGTGTTGCTTGTGAGTAGTACCCTTATGTGAGGAACCCCGTGGGCCTGTGTTGCTTGTGAGTAGTACCATTATGTGAGGAACCGCGTGGGCCTGTGTTGCTTGTGAGTAGTACCCTTATGTGAGGAACCCCGTGGGTCTGTGTTGCGTGTGAGCGGTACCATTACGTGAGGAACCCCGTGGGCCTGTGTTGCTTGCGAGTAGCAGTCTTATGTGAGGAACTCCGTGGGCCTGGGTTTGTTGCTTGTGAGTGGTAGCATTATGTGAGGAACCCGGTGGGCCTGGGTTTGTTGCTTGTGAATGGTACCATCATGTGAGGAGGCGCGTGGGCCTGTGTTGCTTGTAATTGATACCCTTATGTGAGGAACCCCGTTGGCCTGTGTTGCTTGTGAGTAGTACCCTTATGTGAGGAACCCCGTTGGCCTGTGTTTCTTGTGAGTAGTACCCTTATGTGAGGAACCCCGTGAGCCTGGGTTTGTTACTTGTGAGTGATACCATTATGTGAGGAATCGCGTGGGCCTGTGTTGCCTGCGAGTAGTACCATTATGTGAGGAATACCACGGTTCTGTGTTGCCTGCGAGTAGTGCCATTTAGTGTGACACGCCCTGGGTCTACGTTACCTGTGATTAGTACCACCCTACGAGGAACACCATGATTCTTCGTGACGTGTAATTAGTACTACTATAGGGGAAACATCATGGTTCTATTCTACCAATGATTAGTAGGCTACTATTATGAGGGGCCGGTGACCTAGATTTTGGACCCCATTCGACAACAAGTATCATCTCAGAAAATAAGGCATTGTGAATCGGATCCACTGACTGTTTTGGATTCATGGGCACTTTGATCATCATTCGTTTTAAATTCTAGTCAGTATATATATTTTGAAGTTTTAATTATCATTTCATTTCGTTGTTCCTAGCCGTTAGGCCCCTTTAAACAACAAACGCCATCATGTTCTGGGTAATTTCCAACAAAAGAGTAGCGTTGTGGATATGTTGCAAACTTAGTGCTGATAAGACTTGGCAGTAAGGGGACGAGCTGCGCGACTAAGTGGTATGTTTCGAGTTGTCAGTGGCGAGATGGCGTGGTATGGCATAAGTACACGAATACTCTTCAGTTGAGGTAGGAAAGATCATATCATGAAGAAAACATTGGAATTCAAGAGGGCAGATTGGCGCAAATATTGATTTAAGCTAAGAGCTGTTAGGGATTGGAGCAATTTATCAAGGGAAATGTTCGATAAATTTGCAAGTCCTTTGAAATAAGACTAGGAAAACAACTGACAGGAAATCTGCCACCTGGACGACAGCCCTAAATGTTGATCAATGATGACTGATAGGTATCTTGTATGAAGATTTAAGTTTTCTGAAGGCAACGAAGTGACCATGGCCTTAATTAATCTACAGCATCATCTGGGTTGAAAATAGGAATTTTTATTTTCTTTATTTTTTATAGTCATTTAACATCGCATTAACCCATCGAAGGTTTCGGCGACGAAAGGATGAGGAAAGGCTAGGATTGGGAAGGTCGCGCCCGTGGTCTCAATTAATGGTTAAATGGTTAGCGTGCTGACCTTTGGTCACAGGGGTCCCGGGTTCGATTCCCGGCAGAATCGGGAATTTTAACCATCATTGGTTAATTTCGCTGGCACGGGGGCTGGGTGTATGTGTCGCCTTCATCATCATTCCATCCTCATCACGACGCGCAGGTCGCCTACGGGAGTCAAATCAAAAGACCTGCACCTGGCGAGCCGAACATGTCCTCGGACACTCCCGGCATACGCCATTTCATTTCATGTACAAATGTCGCCGCATAAGCACCAACTACGGACAAAGGCTTTGCGAATACCACTCGCAATATTATGCTGGACTCATTCAGTCAAGTAATAGGTAGGCTACATACTCCATGCCTAGGGAATAGTTGCAAATGTCTGATCTTAAGAGAGACATGATTCTTCAACGCAGTAGTGTTTCCAGCAAGATGCCGGGTTTGAACCCTTGACCTTGGAATCATTTTAAAGGTGGATACAATAATTATCAACAACGAAAAGGTGCACGCTTGTACAAAGTTTTAAGCTAAACGGGTTAAATTGGTTTGTCTGGAGCATATCAAGTATCGAAAAAGTTACTTTTGAGATACTTAATGCAAATTTAGACTGGGTGTCAACAACTTGAAGGAACGCGCATGTACGATTTAAATGTTTCCACAGGTCTCCAAAAATCTACTATTGAACAATGTCACTTCTTTAACCTTTGTAAATTTTCTGATTTAGTGTTCAATTTAACATCACTTTCCTACGCCCTCTGCAGTTTCGCTAATGATTTACTGTTTAAACATTTTGGTGTTTCCTCTGATACATTTTGGCCAAGGTGGTTTGCGAGAAACCATGTGTCACTGTTTGTGAGAAGTGTGACCGTGGCAGATGAATCCTTCCCTTCCACCGTAACGCGCGGATTTGAACGATCTATTGTCCTAATATACATTCGTGACTGGAAGCCTATTGTAATCGATTGGCATAGCTAAAGTGTACTGAAATACGGGATCCTGTGAGTTCACTGACGTTAAGCAGCATTGAATATAGTGAGTACTACGGTAGTTAACCAGTACTGTTCTCTGATGGAGAATCAGGTAAGAACTGGCTGCCCTACTGCAAGTAAATGCCGGCCTAGGGTGCAATATCCTTGACACCTGGAGAGGCTGACCACGTCTCCAACATTGCGGGTGAGATATGAAGTTAGTGGTTTAACGTCGCAATGACTCGCACAGGTTTTCGACAACAATCAGATAGGAAAGAGCTATAACTGGTCTTAAATCAGGTTCATCTCCGATATTATCTCGTGTGAAAATGAGAAACTGTGTAGAACCATCTTCAGAACCGCCCTGGCTAGGGCTCGACCCACCATCTCATGAGTAGCAACTTACAGTTGTAGGACCCTTACAACGTAATAAACTCTTCCAGTCAAATATAAATAAATTCCATGATCTATGTTTGGAGCCATGTATGCCATTAAAAGAGACGGAAAAAAAAGTCTTGCTCTGTCCTTAAGTTGTAAAGAGTGTTAGGTTCTATGCCTGATCATTTTTCCACGGGAATTAACCTGGTGCTCATTTGTGGTGTAGGCTGAGTTAACCTCAGACCCATCTGCTTCACCAGAAGTGATACTTTCGTTTCTGATTTGTCGACTTCCTGTTAGAATATCGAAACCATATTCGTCCGGGTGAACGGAACACATCTTTTCCGACTCGTTAAGGCTGCGCTCTGATGAAGTTAATATTCTACGAATTCTCTATTTCGTTTCAGATAAAATACCCATGATGTTCAAATACGAATTCCAAATACGTCTCACATAAATCTCTGTTGATATGAAAGGTCAAGCCTTACCAATGGCTTCTATAAGAATTAATGTGATTCACCCACCACTTCGTCAGAAATTCCTAAGACGTGCATGAGGAATGCGGTTCTTTATGTCTTCCTTTTTCTTTTTCTTTTTTTTTTCTTGCCTTAGTACTTTGAACTGAAATGTCTTATATCTGAAATTGAATCGAAAAGAGTAAAAGTGTTTGGTTTGTAGAAGCTTAGTGTTTTTTGCTTCGTCAGCTCTGATTCGCTGCAGTCGTTTCCCAGATACAGACCGTGCGTTTGATAGAATGAGTGACTGTTGGTATCCGAGGAATTTAGGACACAATCAAACAAACAAACAAACAAACCTTAAGAAACGCTCGTGTATTTTGAACACGTACGGCAGCGTTGTTAATTTAGAACTTGGCTTTTATTTTCACAATTGAAGAATCGATTCTCGGTTCAGGCAATGGGTACTGAAAGAGGATTCAGATATGTAGACAGCATTCAAGTAGCTGTGATGGAAGCTATCAAAGTAATGTTTCGAGAGTTAATTCATTCTGATCTTCTTTCCAGATGTCTCCAACTAATCCGTCAATAATGTAATTTAAAGGCGAATTCCAAAAGAAGGTGCTTTTTAAAGAATGTATTTAAGTGTCTCTGGTGTTTAAATGTCTTATAAATACGAAAATATTGGTAGGATTAAGGTACTGCCACTATTTATTTAATAATTCAGAGGGAACGCTATTGTAGAAGTTTAGAGCATATAAAATCGACAGTAATCACTATACAATGTCGCTGATTGAAATCTTTTCATTAAGGATCATTATGTATAAGCAGATTGTAAGAAATGTTCAAGGCTGTGGAAAGAGGCGCCTAAAATACGTAACGCTCAGGGACTCTCAGCTTGAGAGCGTACGTTGGCGACCACCGGTCTCCTAAAGTCTGACATTCCTTCTACTTGTATCACTCTCCTCACTTTCACCTTTCCTTTTCGATCTTTATTGGTTACATGTTTTTCTCATGTCATTATGTTTGTGAAGCCTAAAGCGTCTTCCATTTCCACACCCTTCGTACCCTTCACCTTTCTTTTGCTGGTACTCCCCCGAAGTGTTGGACCTCTTCCAATTTTTCCTTCTGATGCGTGTTAACAGAAGATGTTTGCCCAGTTTTACTTCCTCTTAAACCTTAATCCCCACAATCACCTTTAAATGCCCAAACCTGTGTACTGTCAGTTGCTGCTGAAGTGGGCAAACAATTTCCCGCGGGGACAGAGGGGCAGTCCACCTGCTTGTGTCAGCGTGACTGCGCTCAGTTCTGAAGGCATCATCTTGGAGTGTGGTCAGGCGTACGGTGTGTTGCTTGTAATACACGGATAATGTTTTCCGTTTGGACAGTACCACGCTGTCACCATAGCATGAGTACCCCGTCCGTGCGGGTACATTAGTAAAGGGGTCCATAGACGTACAATATTATTGTGCAAAATGGATTGTACAATATGTTGTTAGCTGCCCAAAGACGTACAATATTATTGCACAACAACCGGGTTTGTGCAATGAATAGAATCGTGTGGAGATAATATTGATGGTTGTGCAATATATTGTGCAAAGCTGTCATAGGCATACAATATGCGTGGCAATATATAGTCAATCCATGCCAGTATTTTGTTTGGTGAACACTCTTTTGTGCATCACGAAGCCGCTTCACTTCCTTCCGGAAGGAAGAGAACTGATTTTTAAACAACTTCTTGCTTGTCGGCGTTCGGGTATTTCTCGGATATTTCTCAATAAGCACCTCGTTCTGTTCATCTTTTTTTAACGCGATTACTGTAATCTTTGCCCTGAACCTCCCATAGAGGCGGAAGGCCATGGTACACTTCCATAAACTCCAAAATAAACATTTCCAGCTCCTGTTTGTCTGCCATCACGATACGTTCTCCCCCCACATGTTGATACCAACTGGCAGGAGGATGGGATATTGCACAATATTGCCAACACACGACACAGTATTTTGTGATTTGCGCAATATATTTCAAACGTTTTTGATTTCGTACAATATATTGCACAACCCTTCAATATTAAATACACACTATCAAATTATATTGCATAAACCCCGATATTGCGCAATAATATTGCAACTGACAGCACTTTCTCAGATAACACTGTCAACAGGGGGAGGGGGCCTCCCTCTTCTGACAGATCTGTGGCCGTTAATGTACTGGCAGGTACAGAACCGCTTTTCAAGACTATTTTCCTGCACTACGGCATATATTATTATTATTATTATTATTATTATTATTATTATTATTATTATTATTATTATTATTATTATTATTATTGTTATTGCCCAAAAAACAAATTGACCGGAGGCGTAGCTTGCACTCCTACATGAAACTTCTTAAAACCTAGGTGGCACTCGGCCAGTTATACAGGGGCTAATCCCATACTAGGGAGGTGACTAGTTGGCAAATAAATTTAAGACTTTAAGAAGGAAGAGAAAAACGGTTAATAAAACATAGTCACCTCAAATTCAAAATGAAGGGGAGTTCGAGAGGGTGAAGCTCTCTCTATCCCAAATTGCGGTTAATTTACATGAATATAGTAAGGTTTACATTAAAAAGGATTCGAACCTTCCCCCGCGGGTTAAAACTGCTGAGCTAGCAAGAAATAAAGATGTTAACAGGCCATTCATTACCTTGTAGATGAACTGCTGCTTGGAGAAAGAGGCGCTTCCCGCGCCCTGCTATATATGTTCATACACTGCGAAAGATGTTACTGAAGTGGCCCGGAGACAAGAAAATCAGCAGTTTTTATACCCTCGTGGAAAATTCGAGACCTTTCAAGAATGAAAAAGACACACCCCTTCAACTTTATTGGTAGACTAGGAATTACACATGGAAACCTGAGGAAAAAAGCAATGATTGGAGGAAAATTACTTACAGAAATTACTGATTGGTTAAATTCAAAACTGGCGGAAAGAGAAGGGTTATACTGCCAAACCAAAAAATGACTGAAAGACATTTAACAAAGAACAAACTTATGAATACCAAATTTCTTCAAAAAAAGAAACAGTTCCTTCACTTCGCACTAGGGTGCACAATTATAGTTCTTCAGTAGTGCCATCTAGAAGTGAATGTACACACTTCTTGCTACAGAGCAAACAAATGCAAATCGAAATAGACATAGTTCAGAACACTTCAAAATTTTCAGTAGAGACATCTTCCGAAAAACCTTTGATTTAATACAGATTTTAAAGTTCAGAGTTTCTCCAGTAGAGAGGTTTCAACTGGCGCAATATTTGAATTCGCGGCGTGGAGGTGTACCGCCCGGTACAATTATTATTATTATTATTATTATTATTATTATTATTATTATTATTATTATTACTGTATCCCCTTCAATTCCTACAGATTTTAAGAATTAACCCTACGCAATTAAAATCGTCGATCCGATCGGAAATCGAATGTAAAGCCCTCTCAACCGAGGCCAGTACGCTGACCATTCAACAAAGGAGCCGGATTTGCGATTCATGCGAAATATTGCGTATACAGTAAATAACACGTGCGTGCGAATAAAATTCTTAGTTATAGTATATTTTTGACAGTGTGATTCATGTTGCACTAACTGATATAGGTTTTCGGCAACGATGGGAGTTGAAAGGGTGAAGGTTAGGAAAGTAATGACCATAGCATCAATTTTATTTAGCTACAACCACGAATGTGCTTGATGTGAAAATGTAAAAGGCTGTCTTCACAGTTGCCGAGGGTGGAGTTCAAACACACCATCTTCTGAATAGATGCTTACAGTTGCACGACCTGTACTACGTAGCCAAATCTCT
The DNA here is from genome assembly GCF_040414725.1 of Anabrus simplex. Classification (NCBI taxonomy): domain Eukaryota; kingdom Metazoa; phylum Arthropoda; class Insecta; order Orthoptera; family Tettigoniidae; genus Anabrus; species Anabrus simplex. The sequence continues at coordinate 289,161,841 of NC_090267.1, forward strand.
TGCCAAACTATAAATAGCTTCCATGATTTGTGTTTGGAAAGTAGAAATAGTGTTAAAGATATTTAAATATTAATGAACAACTCTTGTATTTTCTTTTCTTTTTAAGACTTCTGTTTGTCCTTTCAGTTCGATTAACTTCGCACCAACTCAGATAGGTCGTATGGTGACTGTAGGGCAGAAAAGGGCTACGGCTGTGAAGGAAGCGACCGTGGCCTTGATAAGTCTTAGACTGGTGCGAAAATGTGAAACCACGGAAAACCAAGGTATAGGAATGTGTCAGTTGGTGAGGGTTGTCACACATCTCCGCAACGATGACAAAGAAATGATTATGGAGTGTTACTGGAATGAAATTGACAGAAGAAACTGGAGGTCACAGAGAAAGCCTGTCCGCCTGCACTTTGTCCAGCACAAGTTACGCGAGGAGTCTCTCAGATTTGAATTCGGAATTATCGGTGAAAGGCCGACGTTGAAACATCTGAACCCCGGAAGGACACATTTAAGTTTGTTAATTACTATTTATTTTTAAACAAATTATTGAATATAATTGACATAAATCTCCTTATCGCAGCAGCTCAACGAGCTAAGTGCATTTCTGTGTATAGTGCTTTCTTTTTCTTCGTGCGTCGCTTTTCCCGCAATCATGTTTGGCCACAGGTGCGAACTGTGTCGCAAATGTGACTTGATCAAATTTATTATGATTAATAATAATCTAGTGGAGTGGCCGCGCGTATTAACTAACCCCATGGCACTACAGCCTATAAAGCGACCGCTGCTCAGCCCGAAGGCCTGCAGATTGCGAGGTGTCGTGTGGTCAGCACGACGAATCCTCTCAGCCATTATTCTTGGCTTTCTCGACCGGGGCCGCTATCTCACCATCAGATAGTTCCTCAATTAATCACGTAGGCTGAGTGGACCTCGAACCAGCCCTCAGATCCAAGTAAAAGTCCCTGACCTAACCCGGGGCCTCCGGGTAAGAGGCAGACTCGCTACCCCTACACCACGGCGCGCGTATTAACGCGGTTCGATTATTGAGCCAAGTTCCGCATTCGGCAGACGTGTGGTTTCGAACCCCATCGGCTCTCTTGAGAATGGTTTTCTGTGATTGTCCACTTTCACTTCCAGGCAAATGCCAGGACAGTTCCTATTCGTAGGCAACGCCCCGTTCTTTTCACCACCTTACCCAATTTCATTCACTATCATTTATTTCAATGCCATTACCTTATCAACTGAAGTTGGCCCCAGGAAGGGCATCCGGCAGTAAAAACATGTATAATTTCTTCTGACCTCACTCCTGACCCGTATCAGGAAGCTTGAGTGGTAAACGATTCAACAACGATACGGCTTTTCAGCATGACAGTTGTAGAGACTGGTCATAGATTTTTCCATGCCGGCAACGATACCTTGGTGAACCGTTGGAACAAGTGCTAGGACAGGAATGGTGACTATGTTGAATAACAATACGTATCAGTGCCCTCCTACTGTGTATCCTCATATCTGACTGTAAAATAAAGTTTCTCCTTACAAGCTCTTTATACCTTTTTTTTTTTTTTTAAACTACGTTGCATAAACCAATCAATCAGTAGCGAGGTGCACATTCAACAATCACGAGTTGTGAAGTTTCACCTTTCCTGTAACTTCCGGTCCTTCCAGCAGGTGATCTTCCAGTATCTGTTATTATTAAAGGGAGGATGTACGGCTGTCATTAGATTTACGTGACATCTGCACCCTGAAATATGCCATTAATAGCCACCATGCGTGTAGTGTACAACAGGTGGAAACAGATGACGAATTATTTCACGGGTTTCGCATAATTAGAGTGAGCCCGGGGTTCGAGCTCCAATTATTGCGTTTCCGATGCGTTGAAAATGGCTGCAGGCTATTAATTCCCACCAGGGGAGAACGTTTATAATACTACGATTTGCTTTTAACCTGACAGGCATGGTTTATGCTATACATAATTCTAATTTATGCATGTACATCATATGCTTTCATAACAATTTATAATGTAACGATGTTATTTGGCCGAGGCGGTAAAGATGTGTTCGGCATACTCAGAAGGACGAACGTTCGACTCCTTGTCAGGAAGTAGGGACATTTTGAATCACGGCTTCTTCTTCTTCTGGATAGGCACATGGCCCTGAAGTTCACTCAGCCTACATAAAAAATGAATACCATGTTCTGTGTTTTGTTGCGTTTTAATTATTCTGAGGGCAAGAGTGGCCCTCCACAAAATGTATACGGAACGCATATTATCCTGTTTTTCATTAACAGTCCCGTATATTTTGAAATAGCATGCTTAGCACAACTAACGTGTAGCACAACTAAGTGGAGAACAAATGTGACCACATTCGAGGAGTAAAGAAAATACACTCTTCGATCAAACCAAAATTAACAAGACACGAATTTTGAGTTCATTGATTGATAGTATGTAATGCTTTCACATGGCGTGCAGTTTGCCGTTTCCGGTTTCTTTGTGCATTGTCTGTTGCTTCAGGTCGCTTGCCGTGTGTAGGGGTGCATGCCACTTGCGCATAACTGACCGTGGGACACCGTGACATAACCGCAAAAAACGCAGGTTACAGTCCCGCAAAAATTCAGATTATTGTACCGCAAATGAATGCGACAAACACACAGCTCTAAGCTTTAACTATGGAATATAAATCGTTCGTTAAAAGTATTATAGAGTCTATCATAAATTAATCAAGCCGTCTTTTAATTTCTGAATTTACGAACACGCCCATATGGTATTGGTGTGGCAGCACTGATGAACAGTATTAGGAACACAACCTATATGGTGCTGGTGTCGCAGTACTTCTGAACAGTAGATATTGCCGGTGTAACAGTATACGTAGACGTTCTTCAGTGTGTCAGTACTAGAGCCGGCATGGAGATTGTGAAAACAGTGGCCAACCGTGGTGTGCAATGTGTAGTCTGTGATAATTTAGAATACCGCAGACAACGTGTAATGAGTACTGTAGCCACATTACAGACTAACTCAGATACTAATGAATTTGTGTTTGCAAGATGTAAACATACGCATGAAAGTGAAAGCGAACAGTGTATCGAAAATCATATAATTAGAAATAGTTGTAAACGCATAGCTGCAGAGGACCTGACTACACAACCACGTAAAATTATTCGTAAGGAACTCTCTACGTCTGTACGTCAAATGCAAATCATATTAATGAAGGAAACATTAACAGTATTCGTACATCAATGTACAGAGAACGAAGGAAATTACTACCACTTTTACTTCTTTCTGCTGACGAGGCGCTAGTACAATTACAAGGGCTAAATATTTTAAGTAACAGACATGAAAAAATTTGTTACTTAACAACAAAATGGTGTTCTTTACGTGAGAAAAAGTTTAAATAATTCTGTTACTATATTAGCAGATGGCACATGTTTATATGAGCCCAAATCATGTTTATCATGTATATCATTCCAAACCAAACCAAACCAAACCAAACCAAACCAAACCAAACCAAACCAAACCCCATGGCACTACGGCCCTTGAAGGACCTTGGCCTACCAAGCGACCGCTGCTCAGCACGAAGGCCTGCAGATTACGAGGTGGCGTGTGGTCAGCACGACGAATCCTCTCGGCCGTTATTCTTGGCTTTCTAGAACGTCTATCTCACCGTCAGATAGCTCCTCAATTCTAATCACGTAGGCTGAGTGGACCTCGAACCAGCCCTCAGGTCCAGGTAAAAATCCCTGACCTGGCCGGGAATCGAACCCGGGGCCTCCGGGTAAGAGGCAGGCACGCTACCGGGGCCGGCTATGTATATCATTCACTCTTATATAAATACCTGATACATTCAAATTATATTTCGTTTACTTTTATCCGAAACTTTTGAAACGTATGAAAACATGTAGAAATGTATTCGCCAGTTATGTAAAAACAATTTAAACCCTGAATGTGAAATTTTAGACTTTGAATTAGCAGCTCTAACTGCTGTAAGAAATGTGTTTCCAAACGCGCGTCTTAAAGGTTGCAGCTTTCATTTGGGACAGGCCTCGCTCCGGAAAATTGTAAACATTGGACTGAAACGTGAATCTATGAATAGAAGCTCAGAATTAGGACAACATCTAAAATATTTCTTTGATTTGCAGTATTTGTCTCCAGTTAACTGTACGTGATTGGTTTGCTGAATTGCACAGCATAATTCCTGATCATCCCCAAACGAATGCTTTCGTCGAGAATGTATTGGAAAACTGCATCACTGATGACGTCAAATTTCCACCGGTGTTATGAGCTAGTTGTCCTTCAAGCGATCCCCGAACAACAAACGGGGCTGTGTCTTTCCATTGACATTTTTAAAAACAATTTCATGAATCACATCCATCCGTTCATGTGCTGACTGTAATGCTTAAGGAATTCCAGAGCAAAATATACACCTCTATAACTTATTTTCAGAAGAAAAAAGTTAGGAAACATATCACACAGAAACACACATACAACATGAATCTATGGAAAAGTTATTCAGTTGTTACAATATCGTTACCATAGTACACCAAAACTTTGAGGTATGACAAATCCTTTGGAGAATGCAGTGGACGTCACACTTCTGGTGTAAGGTAAGCTTTAATGCTCATTTACGCTAATGTGTCAAATTCTGCGGTACTGTGACCATGCCCATTTGCGTAAATGCAACCTACATTTGTGTAAAAGTGCTGCACCGGCCTGTAGAAGTGTGGTTAGAGTCACCAGTTACAGTTACCGTACTTGATGTGATATATTGCTCGATTTTTACACAAAGTACTCAAAAGAAAGTGTTTTTATTAAAGCAATTGAAGCAGAGTTTTCATTTGTGCTATTAGAACAGCAAGGCAAGAAATTATTTTGTACGCTGTGTAAAAGTACTTTTTCAATTCACCATGGTGGCCGATCTGACGTTGTCCACCACAGTGTGAAGAAACACAAGCTAGCTGTTTCAAGCACAAGTTCGTATGATGTCTTTTTTATTTTACGAAATATGAGAATAGTGCCATTATAAATGATAAAAGTAAACGCATCTCTGATGAGGAAGGTTTCCTTGCTTTTCATGCGATAAAACTCAGCCATTATTTCAGGTCAATGGACTGCACTGCTGCGATCATCAGGAAGCTGTTTGAGACGAAATGTACGTGTTCGAGAACCAAGTGTGAATCTGTAATAATGTGTGTGCTCCAGACGCAGTGCATCAAGTTTGTGAGGAGTTCAAGAACATTTCAGTTATAGCGGACACTTCTAATCACAAAAGTGCAAAATTGATACCAGTGCCTGTTAGATATTTTGTGCCGAGTAAGGGCATTCAGGCAAAGGTGATTGACTTCCTGAATATAACAGGTGGAAAAAAAAATCCCATCATAGTTCTTAATGAATTCCATCTGAGTAATAACATTGTTGCGTTATGTGACGACAAATGTAACACAAAGAAAGGGAAAAAAACAATACTTTTGAAAGACTTAAACCTTTGATGAAGAGCAGCATTTATGGTGTAGATTGTGCAGCGCACATAGTGCATAATGCGGAACAAACTCGTTCTGATATTTGAAACCATTTTAACAAAATTTTCTAATATTTCCACATTCGTGTTGAACTGAAAGAGTTTTGCCAGTTTGCTGAAGTGGAGGATAAATAAGTGTTTGGTAGTGTGAAAAGTAAACTGCTTTCCTTGGAACTGGCTGTGAATAGAACCATCGATATATACTAGGGGCTAAAATCTTATTTTTTGGATCAAGACAAATGTCATACGATCTTAAAAATCTTTCTTTAGGGATCCTGAAGCATTGCCCTATTTTATTCAGAGTCGGTTGAAAATGCTTTCATCAACCATAAAAAATATTGAGGCAGCAGATATGTTAGGATATTAAGTTTTGTAGGAGTTAGAAATATTGATAAGGAAAATAAAATCGAGGAAAGATGAAAACTTTCAAAGTATGAAAATTCAGTCTATGATAAGTAGGCTGCGTAAAGTATCTTAATTCCTGGAAATTTCAATTTTTTAATGACACATTCATTACCTACGTTTAAAAATGGGCTTACCCATTTCATGCGCTGAAACCATTTAACTGGGTACAGCTCAAAAGTTCTCTTTTTTAGAAGTCGTTTCAGCAAAGTCTTACTTTAGTAGAGTTTGATGAAAATATTCTGAAAGAAATATTTTTTTTTTTTTTGAGGAGGTTAACCATTTTAAAAATGTATTTGAATTAAAAGGCCATGAACATATTGGTGAAAAGTGGTCTATCACCTTCAACTTCCTTGCATCCCAAGATGTATGCTGCAAAAATTTGCACATAATTATTGCATTTGTGCTGGCCCTAATGCTGCTGAAGAAAGTGTGTTTTCTAGCACAAATGCTTTGTGCACTTTTGAAAAGAATAGTTTTAATGTGGCAAGCGTTAAGGAAATAATTATCACTAAGATTCCTTTTCAGGATACTTCGTGTGTTGATTTTTATTAATTAGTATTCTATTAACATACTATGAAAAAAGTATCGATCTCATCTGTAGTAGTATCGTTCGATTTCGATAACTCTTGAGTATTGAGGTATCGGAAGTATCGAGAATCCGTTTCTAATAAATGCCCATATTCACTGAACGGTTGGAATGCTACCCTTTCCGTCTTTGTTTAATTTAAGATCAGATAATAAGTATGTTGATATTGGTCCTTAAAATAGCAAAAATTACCACTACTAGGTTAATTCCTACCTTCACAGGTACACGGACTTGATAAACAGAGATATCCTGAGCCTCTAAATTAAGACAACCTCTATATTAAATAACCTTAGTTAATACATTCTTCGAAATATCCGTTTCAGTGTCAATTTATAAAAATGAAATGACATCTGTCTGTCTGTCTGTCTGTCTGTCTGTCTGTCTGTCTGTCTGTCTGTCTGTCTGTCTGTCTGTCTGTCTGTCTGTCTGTCTGTCTGTCTGTCTGTCTGTCTGTCTGTCTGTCTGTCTGTCTGTCTGTCTGTCTGTCTGTCTGTCTGTCTGTCTGTCTGTCTGTCTGTCTGTCTGTCTGTCTGTCCTTCGATACGGCATCACGTCTAAACTGCTGGACAGAATTTAATAACATTGTGTATAAGCATTCTCAGAGTGAACTTTCTTGCGATTGTGTTCTATGTGAAAGCATAGATCTGTAAATATTTAATTTGCGGAAAATCGTGTAATAGTTTACCTAGGTACCATGGGTACATGAAAATAACAATGACATAAGTTCATTGATGTGAAAAGCGATAGCTGACGTATTGATAGTCTGTCGAGCGATGTGAAAGAACGTTGGTCTCTGTATAGGTTTCCTACATCAAAAATATTTGTTTGTAAATTTTTTCTTAACTGACCTCGGATTTGTATAAGGACAGCACAAGGGCGCTTTAATTCTGGGTTATTTTAAATCCGACAGATATGTCTTTGGTATCATTAATTTCCAAATTTACCCATTTTGCTTTGCAAACAAGCGTCTGCCGGACTATTGGAGGAAACTTTTACATTGGTTTGCTGTACGGGAGTAAGCACTGGGTAGACTACAGGCTATCAATAGGTCAGTTATGCACTTGATAAGTTAGAAGTGACAGATATGAAAGTAGCAAGAATGGCAGGAGGTTACCGGTATTCGAAATGAGGAGATAATGTCAGAAATAAACTCGATGGATGAAACGGACGGTAGGTTAATTTAGAAACAAATGCCCTGGGCTTTTGATGGTAAGAGAATTAGGAGACACTGGTTAGACTCAGATTTTAATTATTTAATGGTTTAATTTAATAATTATTTTATTTAATAATTGTTTAATTGTTAATTGTTGTTTAATTTTTTTATGCAATTGTTATTGAACTAAACGATGGGTAAATTCTGCTTTGTTTCAAGGTAACCTGATATTTGCCAAATTATTGAAAATCGCTTAATAGTTTGAGATGAGATCAATCAATCAATCAATCGATCAATCAATCAATCAATCAATCAATCAATCAATCATCAACTATTTGCATTGGCAGATTCTCTATCAATTATACACATAGGCTTTTGGGCTTCTCTGCGAAACGTAAAGAATTTCACCTTATTTTCTTCACACGGCATAAGCCCAAAAGCCTGTATCATGTCTATAAGTACCGGTACGGGCCGTGAATGCATCAATGGCAACATTCTCTATCAATCGTTTACCTGGCATTTTCTTAAATATTTTCAACGAACTTGGAAACTTATCGAACATTTCCCTTGATAATTTATTCCCTCCCCTTACTCCTCGTCTTATAAATAAATATTTACCCCAATCTGTCCTTCTGAATTCCAGCTTTTTCTTCATATTATGAATTTTCCTACCTTTAAAAGTTCCACGGAAGCTTTTTCTTCTACTTATGTCATTCCAGGCCAACTCGCCGCTGACAGCTGGAAACATTCCTCAAGACTTCCCACCCCAAAGTTTGCAACATTTTCGTAACACTACTCCTTTGTCGGAAATCACCCAGCACAAATCGCGCTGCTTTCCTTTGAATCGTTTCCACTTCTCATATCAAGTAGTCAAGGTCCCATACACTGGAGCCATACTGTAACTGCGGTCTTACCAAAGACTTATACACCCTCTTCTTTACATCCTTACTACAACCCCTAAATACTCTCATAACCATGTGAAGAGATCTGTAACCTTCCTTTCTCGCTGAATCACGCCAATGGAGCTGAACTTTGGTATGGATATATCTCAGATATTCCGTTCAAATACAAACCTATTCTAAGTTTTCAATAATGAATCTTTTCTAAGTGGGGGCCATTGATATTTACTGAAGCCTGGCATGTGAACCTAAAATTCCACAAAACAAGATATACACATTTTATTTGTAACTCTTATGGTTCTCCCGGAAATTCGGCTAAGAGCACCAATGGAAGAAAACAACTTCGCCAATATAGGGATTTGAACACGGACCTCCGAGCTGACTGGATCGCGCCATTGCAAGTACGTTACGGTGACACTGGCTGAAACCCGTGGTGTGTTTGTGTTTGACGCTGGTTTCTCGGCGTGTGTCTCAATCTGGTATTAAGCTATGAGCAGATTTGGCAACACCGCCTCGAAAAGCCGATTTGAATTCCCCCGCGAAGTGATCTGATTGGCTTATAAAACGACGACGGCGCGAGGAATGTATTTTTTTTTTCAAATTATGTATCACAATGACTAACCATTTAATGCTCATATATCCGTTTCATGTTGTTTCCGACTACCATGTATATCGTATGGCATATACATAAAATAATTACCGGTACAATTTGATATTTAAATTATAGTTTAAAACAATTGACTGTGGTGTCCCCAGGTTCAGCTCTTTCTTTTCGTCCATATAAGATTTCAGATGGCTGTCATGAGTGCTGTTTGATTCATGCTGTTTCATTTGTACAGTAGATTTCCAAATAGCCTACCCCGCGATTAGAACGAATTCGATTTAATTTGGTCAAAATGTCCCTGACATTTCAGAACTTTGGGGGCATAAACTATCCCCATTCATATGACCACCGCTTGCGGTGGTCGAAGTTGGTAACTACAAGATTCTCTGCCATACAAAGAGGAGGATGTCTCGATCGAAGCCTATCAACATGTACGTGATAGATATCTGCATGGATGAACGGCTGGAGAATATTTACGATCTTGCAACTCCATTGGTTTTCTAATATATATATATTTGCGTAGGCCAATGGATTTTAGTACCGGGAATATTCGAGGACATGTTTGGTTCACCTGATGCAAGTCTTTCTGTTTGACTCCCATGCGAGACCTGCGCGTCTGGGTGAGAGATGATGATTATGAGGTAGGGAGAGGGTGAAATCCAGTGTTGGCACATAGCCTACTCCAAGGTGTCTACCCAAGGCTTAACGTCTCCATCTGACGGACGAGCCACCAGCAACAGCGCCATATGCCCTCACTACATATGAAAATGGTGGAGAGGTTTGGAGAATCCAGGCTTTCAGCACGCAATCTGGTAATCAGAAATTGTATACCACCATCTTTCCCACCTCGCCGGCCAACATTCTGATTTTTTATCCACCAACAGTTTTCGAACCCGATAACCTGACGCATTAACGATCGTGGCCACCAGGCGGGTAGAGGAATATTGTAAGGCACTGTGCTGGAGTTGATCAGATTGTTCCCGGAATCATGGGCATCGTGTGGTTAAGCTGAACATTACTGTATTCACTTCATGTAAGGACTGAAGCACAGTATTCAGCACCTAAGTTAACCTAACCAATGGCTTAACAGCATATTAGTATCAACCGACCGTCGCTCGGAGTTTACACTGTTAACGATCAATAAAGGACGGTTTGAAATGTTTATTTGCAATTTTATGTTGAATAATGAGTAAAACGTTTCACGTAGTCTCGTGTTAATAGAAGAATGAATAAAAAATACAGGCTCATATCCATCAACAAATCATGAAAAAACGATTTGGTATAAGCTCGTTTGCATATTTGGCTTGACATTACAAAAAGTGTTGTAACACAAGAGAGTACTCTCGTTGTCCGCCAGGTGAGGATATTTTGTACATGAACATCTGTACTGGATGGTATTCTTAAACTAGTAGTTTAGATCCTTAAACAAGTAACCATACTCCCACTTATATACTATTAATATCATTTTCACTCAAGAAGGATATATTTCTAATAATGGTAATCCTCATGGTCCTGCAGCCCTGGCGGGCCTTGGCCTACCAGATGACCACTGGTCAGCCCACAGGCCTACAGATTACAAAGTGACGCGTGGTTAGTGCGACGAATCCTTTTTGGCTTTCTAATAATAATGGTAATAAGTTCTATAGTACTCATAGCAGTGTATCCTCTAATTCTGGGATATCCAAAAGCAGAACTTTATGTCCAGCAGTTTTCTTAGCATCACCCGGGCATCACGTGCAAGGTACCTACGGATGAGAAGCAAACGGAAATCCCCCTCATCTTAGAACACTGAAAAGAGAATGGCATAAATGCCGTGAACATTCTCTCCTGCCAATATATCAGGACTGTTCACATCAACGCCTCAGGTTAAATTCAAGGAAACCATCGTGGATACTAGGTAAGAGACTGATCCAAAAACAATTTAATGTGAATCAAACATGGCGCAATATGTGGTTCCCTTCAAACCCAGACAAACTAGGCTTAAACCTGGATCCAGTTAACCATCCTCCCGGTTTTAACCTACCCAGAAAAATCGACGTAATTAAATCGAATAAGAACCCAACATGGCAGATGTCAATACTGGAAGCATAAGTGGAAGGTACCTGAGAACCCTGCAGAACAGTGCAGACGTGCCCCAGACTCTCCAACAATATCGATATGGAATGTTTTAAAACTACTCAAGGTTCGCACCCCACTGTCGGCAGCCCTGAAGATGGTTTCCCGTGGTTTCCCATTTTCACACCAGGCAAATGCTGGGGCTGTACCGTAATTAAGGCCACGGCCGATTCCTTCCCACTCCTAGCCCCTCCCTGTCCCATCGTCGCCATAAGACCTATCTGTGTCGGAGCGACGTAAAGCAACTAGCAAAAAAAAAAAAAAAAAAAAAAAAACTACTCAAATATGTATATGGTTGTAAATCATGTTTTATGTTTAATGTTTGTAAAATTGTATTTTTCTGCCATGCTATATATATATATATATATATATATATAGTTTTATGTCTCATTAACTATGTTTACAGTTTACAGAAAAACCGTGGTGCCGGAACATGATCCACAGTAGCTCCTTTATATGCCGATATATCTGTCAACACGTGGCTGGCGTACTTGAACACCTACGAATACTACCGCACTGAGCGCTGGGGCTTAGCCAGGGTCGAACCTGCCAAGTTGGGGTCAGAAGGCCAGCGCCTAAACTGTCTGAGCAACTCAGCCCGGCAGAAGAAGAAGAATGGACTTAAACCAAATATGATAATAATCATACCTTGGAAAATCTGTGTTCCTGCGACGTCAAACAGCTAGCTGGAAAATACAAAATGATGCCTGTGGTGTAGCGTAGATGATAAAGCGCTCCCCATCTCAAGTCTGCTGTATCGTATCCCTGCTGATTAGTCGCATCAGATTTTTCTCTATCTATTTTTCTACTTTCCCCACTTTTTAATTATTTGCTTTACGTCGCACCAACACAGATAGATCTTTTACTTTTAATGTCTCAGCAACTCATCCCGGCGCTAATGAATTAAGGGACTGCCGTGGGATAAAATTCCGAAACTCTGACGTCTGTTAAACTTCACCACACCGAGCGAGTTGGCTACGGGGTTTGCTCACGTAGCAGTGAGCTTGACTTTGGAAACTAGTGGTTATAAACCGAGCTGTCGGCAGCCCTGTAGATGGTTTTCTTTGATTTATCGTTTCACACGAGGCAAATGCTGGGCATGTACCTTAATCAATGCTGTTTCTTTCCCGTCTCAGCGTCGCCACAAGATATATGTCGATACTACATAAAACAAATAGAAACATCACAACTGAGCAGCTTTATACTGGCCAGCTCCTTGGCTGAAGATTGGACTCAAGGCCTTTGGTTCAAAGAGTTCCGGGTAAGATTTCCGGCTGGGTGGGGGATTTTATCCCCATCTTAACTCTTTATATACGCAACTCACCATCCTTTACTAGCCACCACAGGAAAACGTATCGTAATGGTACATACATCTCTGCCCAGAGGGTTGTTGTTAAAAAGGACATCCGGTCATAAAACAGGGCCAAGTCCACATATGTGTGTGTGTGAGAGAGAGAGAGAGAGAGAGACAGTTCGCAACGATAATTCAACCGGGGTATGGGAAAGATAATACAAGGAGAAGAATAAGATACTACTACTACCACTACTACTACTAATAATAATAATAATAATGTTATTTGCTTTACGTCCCACTAACTACTTTTACCGTTTCGGAGACGCCGAGGTGCCGGAATTTAGTTCCGCAGGAGTTCCTTTACGTGCCAGCAAATCTACCGACAAGAGGCTGACGTATTTGAACACCTTCAAATACCACTGGACTGAGCCAGGATCGAACCTGCCAAGTTAGGGCCAGAAGGCCAGGGTCTCAACCGTCTGAGCCACTCAGCCCGGCAGAAGAAGGAGAGGAAGAAGAATGGACTTAAGCCAAATATAATACCTTGGAAAATCTGCGTTACTGCGACGTCAAATAGCTAGCAGGAAAATACAAAAGAATGCTTGTGGTGTGGCGTAGATGATAAGGCACTCCCCATCTCAAGTCTGCTGTATCGTATCCCTGCCGAGTAGTCGCATCAGATTTTTCTCTGTCTATCTTTTTTTTTGTACTATCCTCACTTTTTAATTATTTGCCTTACGTCGCACCAACACAGATACGTCCTCTTTTTTTTTTTCAATTTGCTTTACGTCGCACCAACACAGACAGGCCTTTTGGCGACGATGGGATAGGATAGGGCTTGGAGTGGGAGGGAAGCGGCCGTGGCCTTAATTAAAGTACAGCCCCAGCATTTTCCTGGCGTGAAAATGCGAAACCGCAGAAAACCATGTTCAGGGCTGCCGACAGTGGGGTTCGAACCCAGTACCTCCCGGATGCAAGCTCACAGCTGCGCGCCCCCAATCGCACGGCCTACTCGCCCGGTACTCTCCTCACTTGACCTGTAGATGAATACTGTGAAAGTGGAAAGTGTTACACTATGAACTCCTTCACCGAATACCACCAAACTGATCCCCAGTATTTCCATGCCTGTGAGATATGATGATTCAAATTCCATCTTCATATGACATGTGTTAGTACAGGAAAACACCATTCCTTAAGATGGTGGCTGGTTTGTGTACGTTACTGTCTCTGTAGAGATTGCAACACAGCATGCCTAGAGGCATGCATGGGCAGATTATCGCCATGTTTCGGAATTTGTGAAAGCTGGAATCATTGGCATGAGGAATATGTAAATACCATACCGACAGATTGCGCAGACAGTTGGCTGTAGTGCAATGACAGCAGAACGAGTAGTGACGAGATGGACTCAGGACAACAGTGTGGCACGAAGAGTAGGCACGGGCACTTCCAGAAGACTACACCACAAGAAGATCGTAGGATTCATCGGTTGGCTCTGACGAACAGACCGATGACAATAGCTGAAATCCGGGCAGAGGTTACAGGCAGACTGTCACCACGAACCGTCGGGAACAGATTACTGGAAGCTGGGCTGAGAGCTCGAGTTGCCATGCGCTGTTTACCGCTGACGTCAAACGACAGACAACGGAGACTTGCATGGTGTTAGAGCCAAAGTGGTGTTCAGCAATTAGTCTTAATCTGTTTGTGGCGGTCAGATCGAGTAAACATGTCCGTAGATGATCTCGTTTAACGTCGCAGGAAGCAGCTATTATCGAGGCGCATGCCTCTCCATCTCGTTAGAATCATGTTGTGGGGAGCTGTTGGATATGACAACAGGACGGATTTGGTACGTATTGAAGGGAGGCTAAATGCTCGCCAGTATGTGGCAAGAAACACCAATTCAATTCGATGGAGGCTAGGTAGGAAAGATGGAAGTAAGGAGCCTGGAATAAATAAGAGGAAGCATCGTCAAACCCAGCTAGAGGACCTGTGATCACCATACCACCCAACCTTGTTGTCATACCCTTCACGACGATAGTACCAAATGGCATATTCCTGCAGGATAAGGCAAGAGTCCACACTGCAATTCACACTACAAACGCCTTGATGAGTGTACGGATCCTTGACTGGCCTGCTCCGTCCCCTGATATGTCACCCATAGAGCATGTCTGGGATGTGATGGGAAGACGTATACCGTCATACCAGCCTCCAGCCAGCAATCTTCATGAACTGGCACACCATATGTTTCAGGCATTGTAATAAATTCCTCAAGATATCATCCGGAGGCTCTTTGCTTCCATACCACGCTGAATACAAGAGTGCATTAGTGCCCGTGGGGGTCATAACTCATACTGATGATGATAATGATAGACAAATCCGAATGGACAACGTTTAATCATTTAATACCTGTTATGTGATGAACATCTCCACAAAGTTTGATTAATATCGTTGTGGTACTTCATGGTGTAACACTTTCCGCTAGTGTATTTACTGTACGTTGACACTACCATGATTTTCTAAAATTTCAATTAGATGGAGGCTAGGTAGGAAAGATGGAAGTGAGGAGCCTGGAATAAATAGAAAGAAGTATTGCCAAACTCAGCTAGAGGACCCGTGATCACCACACCACACTCTCAAGTTTTCAGCTCCCAAGAGGATGGACTGGATGAACGTCATTCTCTCCCAAATAGGTAACCCATAAAAGGATAGCCCTATTCCCTCTCACGGGTAATCTTAATCTTCAAAGTCATAGTCCATTTATCTCCCGGAAACGAGCTATAATGTCTCTGCAAATTAGAAAGCTATTTTCGGTCCCACGTACAGACTGCGGGTTGACATGAATGCACATTTGCATTACTCGTATCAGTTTGATGTGGTTAAAAATATTGTGTTCTTCTTGCTTAAAATATAAAAACCATTTTCATAATACTTAGTTTTTAATAAATTCTCCTGGAATATTGCAGAAAGCGGCAGCCTTGATCTGCTCGGAGATGGATGGTAATAGTATTTTTAAATGCTATTTGTACGGGGCTTTGACCTAGAAAGATCTTTTGCCCCTACTTGCACCATATGTGAGGAACCTGCGTGTATTTTGTAAACGGCAGAAGTGTAAAGTTAAGGACGACACAAACACCCAGTCCCCAAGCCAGGTATATTAATCATTTACAATTAAAAACCCCTGACCTGGCCGGGAATCGAACCCGGAGCCGCCGGGTGACAGGCGGACGCGTTACCCCCTACACCGCGGGGCCGGACTGGGAATAGTCTTAGTTGAACTTAGTTTTGCAGTTTGTTTCATATCAGAAATTGTTTATGTTTGTGTCAACCTCTAATTTCTTTAAGACTTCTATAAAAATCTAAATATCTGGACATGCTTAATAAAAACATGAATAAAACTTCTAATGAAGACTTTCACGTACGGTAGTAGATTATTACACAGAAGTACATTTTGTATAGGCCCCGTTAGTTTGTCGGATGGTGGCATATTGGAAACGAAGACATCTGCAAAACAATCTCCTACCGAACCTGAATCTAGAAAATTTATCCCAAATAAACATCTTAAAAACTTTCCAATATCAGAAGGATTATTTCGGAATTCTGTTGTTAGTCCAATAGTCTGTATTTTTCTCCACCATGCCTGCCCTAAATGAAAACAGCAACCAATGACAGCAGCATTTGGAAATATTGTTTGCTCTGCACTGTGTATAGCAATTTCGTCGCCCGCAACAGTGGGATTACAGGAATAGAACCGGATTTTGAGTGGTTGGCCGGTGTGAATTTGCAGAGTTTCGTCCAGACGGGCCATTTGGGCTCATCAGTTGGATTGGCACGGCTCTCCAAGACTCTGCTTAGTACTGTTAGACCAACTGCATGGTTCCGCCTTATTAGCAAGTACGGCGAAACTCTGCAACTGCACACGGCTTAACCACCCAAAATGCTGGTTCTATTCCCGTCATTTTAAGATCTTCGATCGTGGAAGCCATTTTTGAAAGTGGGATTACAGTTTAAATTAAACTTACTAAACTCGTCCACGCTGAGAAAGCTATTCCATACGTAGCACATGCTTTGTTCTTCAGGACTATAAACACTAATGATATTCTGGGAAACATGTGCGGTGAATAACTGTAAGATGTTTCGTACAACAGCGGGAAGTTCCATCACACGTCATCTTTCAGAAACTGATGTTCTTTGGAACAGGAACCCGACTTGACCTAGGGGCAATATAAATCCCTATCCTAAAGCAGTATTGTCAGTGATGATTGATAATATTTTAGAAGGACGTACCTCACTGTGTATAATATCCGGCTCTATGGCTAAATGATTAGCGTGCTTTCCTTTGGTCCAGGGGGTCCTGGGTTTGATTCCCGGCCGGTTCGGGGATTTAACCTTTTTTTTGCTAGTTGCTTTACGTCGCACCGACACAGATAGGTCTTATGGCGACGATGGGATAGGAAAAGTCTAGGATTGGGAAGGAAGCGGCCGTGGCCTTAATTAAGGTACAGTTCCCAGCATTTGCCTGGTGTGAAAATGGGAAACCACGGAAAACCATCTTCAGGGCTGCCGACAGTGGGGTTCGAACCCACTGTCTGGCCGCACTTAAGCGACTGCAGCTATCGAGCTCGGTGATATTAACCTTTGTTGGTTAATTCTTATGGCTGGGGGCCTGGATGTTTGTGCCGTCTTTGTCAGTAGAATTCATCATAGGTAGGGCCTCATCATCACAGACGCGAAGGTCGCCTGTACGGCGTCACTTAAAGACCTGCACCAGGCCTCTTCGGAGGCCAGACGCCATTATTATTATTATTATTATTATTATTATTATTATTATTATTATTATTATTATTATTATATATTTATATTTTGCGAATGAGCCCATTAGGACTACGCAAAGTACTTAGAGACAGGCATTTGCCTTTCTTTGTGCCTACACTTCCTTCATTCGTTTGCTGTGTGCTTCTTTTCTCTCTTGAGACCATGTTGTTCCGGTCTTCTTCTTTGGTTTTTCCTCTTGGTCAACTTACCACTTATGAACTTTGGTTCTGAAGATAACCCGGCTTTGGATGTCTTCAGGTGTAATTCCTGCCAGTTTGAGATCTGTTTTAATTTCGCCAATCCATTTTATTGTGTCCGTTTTGGCTTTACTTCGGTTTTCATAAAATTCAACTATTTGCTTGGTAAGTCTATCTGGGTTCATCCTTTTTATATGTCCAAAGAATCTTAATCTGCGTTTTCTGATGTGGCTGTGAATGTTAGAAAATTGTTTGATTTCCTGTTTCGGTACTGTTCATCTCCGAGTTTTGGGCCTAAAATTTTTCTAATGATCTTGCGTTCCTTTTTCTGAATATTTTCTAGATCAGTTTTCCTGTTCAAAATTAGTGTCTCTGATCCATAGAGGCATTCTGGTTTTATAACTGTATTATAGTGTCTTAGTTTTGCATGCTTGGAGAGACACTTTTTGTTATAGATATTTTGGGTGAGTCTATACGCAGTTTCCTTTTTTCGGCATCTAACTTCATTGGCTTTTGTTTCCATTCCATTCTCCTGAATTATTTCACCGAGATATTTGAATTGCTGGACCCGTTTTATTTTGCCATATTTTGTCTCCATAAATTTAGGGGCTTCTTTGTTGCAGGTCATGTATTCAGTTTTTTCAAACGATATTTGGAGGCCGACTTTTTCCGCTGTTTCTTTCAGAAGTTCGATCTGGTTAATGGCAGTTGAAACGTCACGAGTTAAGATTGCCAGATCGTCCGCAAATTATTATTATTATTATTATTATTATTATTATTATTATTATTATTATTATTATTATTATTATTATTATTATTATTATTATTATTATTATTATTTATAATTATCCGAGGGTGCTCTGAATTACCCTCAATGCCTTTGCGTTTAGCAGAGTTTCGAATTATGTTTCGATTTAAAATATCAGGATTCTCGCAGTCATGATTGTTATCAACATTATTTCAGCACTCGAATCAGTTTTAATGAAACACTTGCACATCTTTTCAGACCATCTTTGGATCGTTTGAAAGCTGAATTAAAATCGTTATAAAGCCTAAAATGAAATAATTTACCTTCTCACTTATAACTTTAACTAGACCAGACATAGCACAAACTGGTCTGATGTGGTGAATGACTAACCTCACAATGTTCACTAAACCCATACACAAATTAAATGCTTAAGTCGTGAGGAAAGGGAACTGGGCTCTAAAATTAGAGGGAACTGGTTTGTTCAAGTTTCTACAAAAAATGCGAATGGGAGGGAAGTGGTTTGTTGTTATCTTTGGAACATTTTCGTTCTGCAGGGAATGGGGCTGTGAAAAGTGGTCTTGGAAGGGAACTGGTCCACACCAGGATGGATTCTTAATGTTACAAACAACTTCTTCTTCTCCTCCTCCAAAATTCTTGTGGGGTTGTTTGTACGAACTTTGTCGCACATGTGAACTTTGTTATACGACCAGATGCCCTTCCTAACGCCAACCCTATGTCCTTTGTGGAGGGATGCATTCAGTTGATGATGATTCTTGTTGTTTAAAGGGGCCTAGCATCTAAGGTCATCGGCCCCAAATGTATTCAGTATTGCGTATGTCTATGGTGGCTGTTAGTGTGGTGTCTTGTCTGCATATAAAGAGTACTGTGTTGGAACAAGCACGAGTAGTGAGTACCCGAGTCTGAGGAATTAACGAGACGTTATTAAAGTCCCCGACCTGGCCCAGAATTGAACCCGGGCCCCATTGGCTTTACGCTGTCCATTCCTTCAAGGAAGCGGGCAAAGTTATACTGTAGACAACTATTTGACTTATATAAAACCTTCAAAAGTCACTTTTTCTGTATGGATGCAAGGCCCGGGTGCTGACGAAATGATATGTCCCGACTTGAAACACTTGAAAGAAATATATTGAGAAAAAATATGGCCTCATTAAGGAATAAGGGGGAAGGAGAAGAACGGAGAATAATGTACAAGAAAGAGCTCGACCGAGTGCTCAGATCATCTGACACTGCGACATCGTTTGATACCAATAGAGTGAGATGGGCAGGGGAGTGCAGACATTGAACTGTGAGGGTATACTTAAGAAAGGAAGGGGACATTTAGAAGTCTTAAACACCGATGGATTGGTGTAGTCTTAAAGGGCGTGGAGTGAATAATTGGTGGACAGTTGTCAGGGATACGAAAGCCTGGAGGAAGGTGCTTTGGGAAGCCGAGGCCCACACTGGGCTGTACAGCTACTGACGATTTGACATATCTTGTTATTTAGTTGTTTTTATTTCGTATACATAACCTGTGTTTTTACATACACCAGTCTTGATGTAGTGTATGTATCTCTCATTAGCCGGAGACAAGATCAGGAAGAAATGAAGCCGTGGTCTTTAGTTTGGGGATCATCCTGACATTCACGTGGAATCATGGAGAGACCACTACTAGGATGATTTATTTATTTATTTATTTATTTATTTATTTATTTATTTATTTATTTATTTATTTATTTATTTATTTATTTATTTATTTATTGTTTTATATGGCGGGACTCAGGCTATGAAGCTTGCTATTCTGTCCGACCATACATACACCTACATGAAGAGTTAAATATACTCTAAATTATCTACAGTTTAATATCTTAAGGTATCAATTAAATGTTTTAATTAACCTAATAACTCAGCTATGATCTAATCCTACTATGTTATAAGAAATTATTATTATTCATTAACCAGGTTTGACAGAGTTTCTTAAAGCGGAGGTGGTTTGACACGCTCCTAATTTCAGCAGGTAGGGAATTCCAAATTCGGCTGGCGGCGACTATAAATGATCTACTGCAGCCAGTTGAGCGGTGAATGGGCATAGTAGTACTGCGCTGGATGATGATCTGGTAGGAATACTAAAAGGTGATGCTAGGTAATGGAATTGTGTGGCAAGGTATTCAGGTGTGTTAAGGTTCAGTATACGATGTAACAGGGAAAGAGTGTGTAAATTTAGTCGCTCTCTTAAGCGTAGCCATGAAAGCCTACCAAATGCGGGATAAATATGGCTAAACCTTGGCATATCTGAAATAAATCGAACGCATGCATTATGTGCCTTTTGGAGCTTGATAGAAAGTGAGGCGTTCAGGTTACTGTATACTACGTCACAGTAGTCGAATATTGGCATTACCATACTTTGGATAAGCAGTTTTCTTACATTTTGGGGGAGTAAATCTCTGAGTTTTATAAGGGAATGTAAGGAATAAAACACTCGCTGACATATACCTGTTACATGATCGTTCCAACTAAGGTTTTTATCCATTATCATTCCAGGGACAGGGATTTTAAAACCTCTTTCCTTTTATATTACCTAAGCCTGAGCGATCCACGATATGGCCTAGTCCATCGACCCAGTCTTTATTTCATTGCAGAAACGAGAAACGAGGCTGAGAAACTACTATGGCGGTGATGGACTCCTCAGGTGAAAAATATTCCTGAAGGTCGGAACTAACATTTGAAATTTATTCATTTCCTTACGACTAGATAGTGATCTTAGTAGAATATTTCTTGCTGATAACCTAATGGATGAGCTACACCTGCCTATCGGGCTCTAAATTACGCGGGCGCGACTGTCCGGCCCCTTGCTAATTGCGTGCCAGGTTTCCCCAGGGCTCCGTATTGTCTCCAATAATTGAAAACTTTTGTTCAGTTCATCTCCATTTGAGGCACAATGCTGCTACCTGGCCAGCTGTCGCTCACCTCCACAGGGTTCGAACTGGGGAGCACAGCATGTGGTAAGTTGGATGGCTTTCAAGCGATCCTTCAATAGCAATCAGCTACTGCTTGCCTCAGGCAACATGTTGCATCAAGAAGGCAGGATGTTGCGCTTGTAATAAATTTCGTATGGCTATTGCTAGCCTGAGAGACAGACCCTCCGACGAGGGTGAGCGATATCCGTTGTATATGGGAAAATGCGTGTAATTGTGGTGGAGGATGTTGTTGTGTGATGTTTGGAATTGCACACAAACCGACTCCCCGAGCTAAAGGTTTTTAAATTTCACAGTATGTTTTACGCCGCACCGACACACATAGGTCTTATGTCGGCGATGGGATAGGAAAGGCCTAGGACTGGGAAGGAAGTGGTTGTGGCCTTAAAAATGATCGTGAAAATGGAAAACAAAGGAAAACCATCTTTAGGGCTGCCAACAGTGGGGTTCAAACCCAATATCTCCCGAATACTGGATACTGGCCGCACTTAAGCGACTGTAGCTATCGAGCTCGTTCTAAAAGTATTAACCGCTTAGGAATGAAATCTCTTGACCGGCCGTGAATCGAACCCTGTGTCAGAAAGACCGAAGGCCAAGACGCTGACCAGTCAGCTATGGAGCAGGACATTGCTTCCATTGTTTTTCAAATAGTAACTATTTTTCTAAATATTGGTTCCTTTGTTCAGTGTCCATCTTAACATAAGAGAATGATGTTATTTGCTTTACGTCCCATATTCGGAGATGCCGAGGTGCCGGAATTTAGTCCCGAATGAGTTCTTTTACGTGCCAGTAAATCTACAGACACGAGGCTGATGTATTTGAACACCCTCAAGTACCACCGGACTGAGCCAGGATCGAATCTGCCAAGTTGAGGTCAAAAGCCCAACGCCTCCACCGTCTGAGCATTAACATAAATAGTACACGTGAGGTAACGAGTGGAGAAAGGAAAATTATAGCACTAAACGAGCAAACGACAGATTCAATTTTGCAACATTCGTAACAGATAAATTATTATTCATATTAAAAATGTATAATTCTGTCTTAAAATTTCAAGTTAAGTTAATAATACTTTTGTATTATCTGAAAAGTCAGTTATAACTCTTACGCTGATCACTATCGTCTCTAGTCTGGCTCCTTGGCTGAATGTTTAGTGCTGTGTCCTTCTGTTGACTGTTCGTGGGGCCACGAGTTCGATTCCCAGTGGGCCAGGAATTTTTGTCGTGTACTGTATAGTTAGTTCCTTTAGCTTAGGGTTTGGGTTTTTCTGATCACGTTAATACACAGGTTTATTCACGTACTCTTCAACACATCACACTACCAACCAACATAGAAAGACGCCTTAGTGAATACATCGCTTTACATAGGGCATTCGGCCATAAAGCTGAGCTTTATTTTGCAGGTACTTTTACGTTGCACCGACACAGATAGGTCTTATGGTGACAAAACAATGAAATGGCGCATGGTTTTTAGTGCCGGGAGTGTCCAAGGACAAGTTTGGCTCGCCACGTGCAGGTCTTCCTATTTGACTCCATTAGGCGACCTGCGCGTCGTGATGAGGATGAAATAATGATGAAGAAGACACATACATCCAGCCCCCGTGCCAGCGAAATTAACCAATGACGGTTAAAATTCCCGACACTGCCGGGAATCGAACCCGGGACCCCTGTGACCAAAGGCCAGTACGCTAACCATTTAGCCATGGAGCCCTGATGGTGACGATGGGGTAGGAAAGGACTGGAAGTGGGAAGGAAACGGCTGTGGCCTTAATGATTAATGATTACCATGAATAAAATTAATTGATAACATATATCAGCTAAGGTTTGAATAATTATCCATTTAGGTAAAAATCCGTCCGCCTCTGTGGTGTAGTGGTTAGCGTGATTAGCTGCCACCCCCGGAGGCCCGGGTTCGATTCCCGGCTGGAGGGCTGGAACGGGGTCCACTCAGCCTCGGGAGGTCAACTGAGTAGAGGTGGGTTCGATTCCCACCTCAGCCATCCTGGAAGTGGTTTTCCGTGGTTTCCCACTTCTCCTCCAGGCGAATGACGGGACGGTACCTAACTTAAGGCCACGACAGCTTCCTTCCCTCTTCCTTGCCTATCCCTTCCAGTTATCCCATCCCTCCACAAGGCCCCTGTTCAGCATAGCAGGTGAGGCCGCCTGGGCGAGGTACTGGTCATTCTCCCCAGTTGTATCCCCGACCAAGTGTCTGAAACTCCTGGACACTGCCCTTGAGGCGGTAGAGGTGGGATCCCTCGCTGAGTCCGAGGGAGAAGCCGAACCTGGAGGGTAAACAGATGATGATGATGATGATGAGGTAAAAATCCAAGGAAGGGGGGTAATCCACCAAGAGATAGTAGAAGATAGTAGAAGAAGGAATATACAAGATTTTGTGACCCGGTCGTTGCCTGCTGTGAAAATAGAAAGCAACGGAAAACCAGGACTGCCGACTTCCACTATCTCACGAATGCAAGTTCACAGCTGCGCGCCCCTAACCGCACGGTCAACTCGGTCGGTAAATAGAGCTTAATCCAAAATAGCGCCGATCCCAGATAATTGGTAAACTGGCCAGGGAACAGGAGAAAAGAAGACAACTAGCATCTCCTAACAAATTTTAGCAGGTAACTTTCTTCCGAAATGTTTCGTATTTCTTCTCTTACATTATTTTGCAGTACCTGTAATTTTTTCAGGATTCGATTTGTAGATTTAATTTATTTTCTCTTTTACTGATAATTTTGAGTTCTGGTGTATCTCCCGACAGGTACGTGCTCCGCCGGTTGGGAAACACTGCTGTAGTTGACTGTTGCAAGGTGTCGAAAAATATTATTGAAGCTCGAAGAGAAAACTATAGATTATGTATCATTTTCCCTAGTATAGCTTGCAGCTATGAAGCTAGACTGAGCATCCCTTGGAGCGTACAACTAAAAACCAATTACAAAGCTCATTTAAATATAAGTGTAGTGTTGGTTCGATTAGCATAAGAGACAGAGCGGCTCACAGATGTACGATCAGTCTGGCGACGAACGCGTCCGAGCGAACCAGTGGACACATTAGCGCCTAACAAAACACGGCTCCATTTTAAAACAGTGTCCTGGCTGTATAGAGAGCCAATTAAGGGGTGCAGTCACGAAGGGTTATGCTGCTAACTGATTCGGGGATGCCAAGTAAATTAACACCCAATTTGCCGGGGTAATATTGCATTGGGAATACGCTTATATATACGGCGAGAGAGAACCACCCTCCATCGCACCCGAGCGCTACTGCGCGTGCTCAGTAAACACATTACGATCCCCCACCCCCAGACTCCCACACTTCAACCGACGTTCGGAATTAAGCCATTAGTTACAGGGCTAAGAGAATCCATGCTGAGCAACATTACGCTACCATTATCTTCCGCAATAAGCTAACATGTTTCACTAATATCCTGCTGCATATGTCAGGATAAACATATTTTCAAGGCTTTTATAAGTGCCAATACATTCACTCCTCATCCCATACTACGCACTCTCGTCTGTTTTTTTTTTCGATATTACAGCAATCTGCTGCTGGTTTTTTTTTTTCAGTGTAATTGATGTGACATCAAAAAAATTAGTCGAACTGACACATTCCGCAGGGTTTCCAGAATAAAAAGGATAATTTATTTTGCATAAAAAACAGAGTAATATGGATTCCAGTTATACAAATTAGGATTTCCACCCCACTCCACCCTTCAAGGTATCTATATCAAAAAATGACTGCCCACACCCAGATTCCAACATTCTGTTTCCACTTCAGCGTGATGATATCATCTGTAATATCAGTTATATGTATGTCCAAGTCCGACAATTTTGTGTGAAGTCTCCAATTTCACCGTGTGCACCACCACCACCACCACCACCACCACCACCAACACCACTCTCATTCCTTTATATGTCATATTTAAAATGCGTCCATAAGCAAGAAATTTTTACAAACTAGTAGTGAAAAAGTTTGTGCTATTATTTACTTCTTCAGTGGCAGATTCTAATTTTTTTACTTAAAAATTTTACTGTACGTCGCTCCGACACAGATAAGTCTTATGGCGATGATGGGAAAGGAATGTGAAGAAATTCGACGTGGCCTTAATTAAGGTACAATCCCAGCATTTACCTGGTGTGAAACTACTGAAAACCATCCTCAGAGCCGCCGACAGTGGTGTTCGAACCCACCATTTCCCGAATGCAGCCTGATAGCTACGAGACCCAAACCGCGCAATCATTTGCTCGGTCAGATTCCTATGCCCAGACGTTGACCTTCTTTCAGAGGAAATTATATTTTTCTAAGAAATTCTTTCTTTCTTAATCTGTTTACCCTCCAGGGTTGGTTTTTCCCTCGGACTCAGCGAGGGATCCCACCTCTACCGCCACAAGGACAGTGTCCTGGAGCGTGAGACATTGGGTCGGGGATACAACTGGGGAGGATGACCAGTACCTCGCCCAGGCGGCCTCACCTGCTATGCTGAACAGGGGTCTTGGTGGGGGATGGGTAGATTGGAAGAGGGAAGGAAGTGACCGTGGCCTTAAGTTAGCTACCATCCCGGCATTTGCCTGGGGTAGAAGTGGGAAACCACGGAAAACCACTTCCAAGATGGCTGAGGTGGGAATCGAACCCACCTCTACTCAGTTGACCTTCGAGGCTGAGTGGACCCCGTTCCAGCCCTCGTACCACTTTTCAAATTTCGTGACAGAGCCGGGAATCGAACTGCGCCTCCGGGGGTGGCAGTTAATCACACTGACCACTACACCACAGAGGCGGACTTCTAAGAAATTGCAAATGAAAATTTGAAAAGAAATAGCGGACGTGCTGTATTGGGGTCATGGCCGCAAGGTTATGGCGGGGAATAAGTCTTTCTGTACCTATGAAGTAAATAGAATTAGATGTAACTACAATATTGAACATGGTTTTAAAATTACGATGTTGATTAATCTGTCTACCATTGGGTCCCAGTCCGCAGGTTCCACACGCGCGGTAGAAGTGCTGGGCTGTACTTCCTGCTGTGCGGACTCCTCCACTTCCTAGCGCTGCCGGTACTCTCTGGTACGTTCTGGAGCAAACTTCTTTACCTTACTGGATTCCTCAGATTTCTCTCTATTCCCCTGAACGCGTTTATGGTGGTTGTTGATCTGTTTAGGCTGAGATATTTAGACATTTGAAAATTTAGCGCAATTTACAACGCTTCAATTGAACGAGTCACGAAGTTACGGCTTCCAGTGGTAGCTAGTACGATAGATTCCTACAACACAAACGTAACGATACCACCTGCAACACTCCAGCGGCCCGTACTCGCGATCTATACTCATTTTTTTGCGCCGCGACAATCTTCATTTCAATACAAAATGACGGACGCCCCCACCATTCACCGTGACGCTCCGATTATTGAAACTGATTTCAATTTTTTTTTTTTTAATCTTTCACATTCTTAACTGTTTAAAACGTAAGGGTGTATTCTGCCCGAAGGCAGGTCCGAACCTCCGCAGAGGTGTGCGTGAGCCGGAGTTTACGTACGGTAGGGTGGCCAGTTCCTTTCCACTCCTCTACCCCCCCACCAACAGCGCGTGGCAACCCATCCAAATCTTGACCACGCCCAATGTTGCTTAACTTCGGAGATCTCACGGGATCCGGTGTTGCAACACGACTACGGCCGTTGGCCTTAACCGGTTAGATATCATTTATAGTTTCAAAATTATGAAGCTGAACTTACTAGCTTATAAATTCTGCACGGGTCACATTATACAAACGACGTGTTGAAGGTCAAAACGGATTCTATAATATATTAATGACGTTTAAGGGGAAATACAAATATTCAAATACAATATTATTTACATTCATGATTTGCAACTTCCTCTTGGTGCGACAGGCCTGTTATTTATTTGTCTAGTTACAGCCTTGTATGTCCGACTCGTTGGCTGAATGGTCAGCGAACTGGCCTTCGGTTCAGAGGGTCCCGGGTTCGATTCCCGGCCGGGTCGGGGATTTTAACCTTCATTGGTTAATTCCAATGGCCCGGGGGCTGGGTGTTCGTGCTGTCCCCAACATCCCTGCAACTCACACACCACACATAACACTATCCTCCACCACAGTAACACGCAGTTACTTACACATGGCAGATGCCGCCCACCCTCATCGGAGGGTCTGCCTTACAAGGGCTGCACTCGGCTAGAAATAGCCACACGAAATTAAAAAAATCAACAGCCTTGTATTTATTGTCCTTATTTTATGATAAAATGTTTCTGCCTTTCGTCTCATATGTATCGACATTTTAAAAGCTAATCTATAATGTCCATGAAAGTATAGGCCTCATGTATTTGTTATAAAACCATAAAATCGAAACCATCTACGTACATACCATGTAGACGACTGGGACAGCTCAAGCATGGGGCTGTAATCAGTGCACAGCGCTCTGAAGACACGTTGCAGAAACAAAAGCGCGCCACAAAATCAAAATTCCAGGACATGCCATCAAACGGCGTGATGCTTCTTGATAACGCCCGCCTTCACACCGCCTACTCTGTCAGGAATACGCTTCAGAGATTTGGATGGGAAACTCTTAAGAAGTTTCTCTACAGCCCAGATCTCTCCTCATGCGATTCTCACATCTTTGGAGAGCCATTTCTAGGAATATACTATTTCAAATATGGGTCAGAAAAGCTTTGGAGTTCTGACAAACCGCTCTATCCTCTCGAATGGGATAATTTTTAAGCAATCAATTATCCGTAATATGTCGCGACATTCTGTAAAAAAAAAAAAAAAAAAGAATTTTCTCGTTTTTTTTCGCACCACAGTTTTCTCAAATGTTCACCATATTATTTTTTTTCGCTATATAGGCTTATCTGCAGAATTCACTGGGATAAACCAAACGACGCCTCACACAATGTGCTATCACTCCTGAGTCCAGAGCTACACTAAGTTTTACCCGCGTGGCACGGCGAATTTACTACCTCAAGATAGCAGCACTACTGCGTCAGTCGGTAACGTCATTCTGAGTTCAAACTGCTGTTGCTAGGTATGCTGGTCATTCCTCTGTGCAGTAAGATAATCAACACTGTCTTCGTCTTGTCTTCTGTCAATCAACGCTCGCAGGATGAAATGAAAAATGAAAACCTACAACCTATTTTCCAGTCAGTGACCAGGTCAGGGATGGAATGAATGAAGCCCCGAATTTACGGCGAGGATAGGAATTGTGCTGGCTGCCGAAGCCTGTCGCACTCCTCTGCGGTAATTATTAATGACTGACAGATGAAGTGAAATGATACTGGAGAGTGTTGCTGGAATGAAGGATGACAGGAAAAAACCGGAGTACGCGGAGGAAAACCTGTCCCGCCTCCGCTTCGTCCAGCACAAACCACGGAACCCAGCGGTCAGAGGCCGACGCGCTGCCGTCTGAGCCACGGAGGCTTCGCAGGATTAAGTACGGTTCCGAAACTATAGACGCATTCTATGTTAATAATAATAATAATAATAATAATAATAATAATAATAATAATAATAATAATAATAATAATAATAATAAGAAGAAGAAGAAGAAGAAGAAGAAGAAGAAGAAGAAGAAGAAGAAGGTCTGCTAGTGTGATTAGCTGCCACCCCCGGAGGCCCGGATTCAATTCCCGGCTCTGCCACGAAATTTGAAAAGTAGTACGAGGGCTGGAACGGGGTCCACTCAGCCTCGGGAGGACAACTGAGTAGAGGTGGGTTCGATTCCCTCCTCAGCCATCCTGGAAGTGGTTTTCCGTGGCTTCCCACTTCTCCTCCAGGAAAATGCCGGGATGGTACCTAACTTAAGGCTACGGCCGCTTCCTTCCCTCTTCCTTGTCTATCCCTTACAATCTACCCATCCCCCACCAAGGCCCTTGTTCAGCATAGCAGGTGAGGCCGCCTGGGCGAGGTACTGGTCATTCTCCCCAGTTGTATCCCCGGCCCATTGTCTCACGCTCTAGGACACTGCCCTGGAGGTGGTAGAGGTTGGATCCCTCGCTGAGTCCGAGGGAAAAACCAAACCTAGAGGGTAAGCAGATTAAGAAAGAAAGAAAGAAGAAGAAGATGCTTGCTTGCTTGTTGTTTTAAGGGGCCTAACATCGAAGGTCATCGGCCCAAGAAGAAGAAGAAGAAGAAGGAGAAAATGAAAACGATAAAAAATGACTCAATAATTTATGTTATTTGGACAACATGAACATGAAAGAACAATTGCGTCTGAGGCTGTGTCGTTGCTGCTACAAAACTTTCGTTCTACTGACTGTAAGTCTTAAAAACGTTGTGTGAAAGGAACAACAGTAGGTAATAAGTAGGGCCCGGATTTTTAGGTTTTAAACTATTTTATTCCTTGCTAGTTAACTGCAGTATTTTAACTTACTTATCCATTTCATTACCAATGGAGTAAATTACTCGAATCTTATAAAACCTAAAAATAACTAAATAAGACGTTAAAACCTAAAAAAACTAAATGGGCTATTCAAGACAGTATTACGTTATTTTGAAATAGAAGTACCAAATATTAATGAAATTGAATGATTTTTTTAAAATAAACATTATTCAAGACTTTTTGAAATGACTTCATGGTTTGGATCTGGAAGTGGTTTGTAAGTATAACTAGTGCGAGCGAAACAACGTGATACGATACTATTCCACTAGGGTACAGCACAAATCAAGAGACAACCCCCTGGCGTTCAATGACCTGTATCTAGCAGGGACAAGCCCGCCTAACTTGCCAGCTTCAGTGCATCTCTCATTGTGTACGGTCGACTACCGCCTGCTAAAATTAATTTTCCCTATATCAATTTATTATTGAAGGCAGTTTAAGAAGCTTACGCATCTCAGAAGTAGCGATGCATAAAGGCAAGTCATCTCGAAGTTGGTTGATTCGCCAGTGGATTGGTAACGACAGATAGTTTAATAATTATGATATTAAGCTATTTGGTAACGATCCGTA
This sequence comes from Anabrus simplex, assembly GCF_040414725.1. Taxonomy (NCBI): domain Eukaryota; kingdom Metazoa; phylum Arthropoda; class Insecta; order Orthoptera; family Tettigoniidae; genus Anabrus; species Anabrus simplex. Next base: position 289,192,055 of record NC_090267.1, read on the forward strand.
CTTTACTACAGATGGCAAAATTATATTTTGTCAAGTCTGTCAAAAGGAGGTAAGGAATTATTTAGCATACCTCCAATAAAAAAATCCCCATTACTATAATGAAAAGTAAGTTTTTTAGCTATTTGTTTTACGTCGCACCGACACAGATATGTCTTACTGCGACGATGGGATAGGAAAGGCCTAGGAACTGGAAGGAAGCGGCCGTGGCCTTAATTAAGGTACAGCCCTGGCATTTGCCTGGTGTGAAAATGGGAAACCACGGAAAACATCTTCAGGGCTGCCGACAGTGGGGTTCGAACCCACTATCCCCCGATTACTGGATACTGGCCGCACTTAAGTGACTGCAGCTATCGAGCTCGGTAATACCGTTTATGTGAAGCGCTGGTTTCGGCAAACGTGCCGTGGAATACGCTGACCATAGCTTGCACCGTCCGAGATGCTCTTCTCATTCTTTGGCCAAGAGAAAAACAGGTTGGCAAGTTTTTACTTCTTTTGCGTGATAGTGCGGCATATATGACCAAAGCTGGTGAAGTATTGAAGAGTTTCTGCCCTAACATACTGCGTGTAACTTGCATAGGCCATGGCTTACACAGATTGGCTGAAGAGGTTAGAAATAATTTTCCATGAGTAAACAGTATTGTTTATTGTGTGAGAAAGGTGTTCCTTAAAGCCCCTAGCTGCATTCTCACATTCAAGGAAATGTTGCCTCAAACTCCTCTTCCTCCCAAACCCATAATCACTCGTTGGGGGACATGGCTCAATGCAGCCCTATACTATGCCAATCACTTTGAAGACATTAAAAATGTTATAAATTATTTTGATGTCGATGATGCACTCCGCATAGCGAAGGCTAAAACAGCTCTCACGAACAAAGAACGCTGTTTCACTTGCCTTCATTAGGGCACACTTTGCTGATCTTCCTGCAGCTATTGAGCGTGTTGAGTCGGCATCGTTGTCATTAAAAGATTCAATAGAAGTTGTGGACTCCATTTCGAAGAAGGAAATACCAGGACCAGTGGGTGAAGCCTATTCACTCAAGCTCACCAAAATTCTACAGTGGAACCCTGGATTTTCAGCAATGAACAGTGTGTCTGCAATTCTTCAGGGAGAAGAAATTGCTGACGAGGTACCATGGGGACCGAGAGCTATTGCTTCAATGAAGCTTGCTCCAAGGACTTCTTGTTGTGTGGAGCATACATTTTCCTGCTATAAGAATATTTTGAGAGATAACAGAAAAAGTTTTACTCTGAAAAATCTGGAAATGTATTTAGTTGTACAATGTGACAGCAAGTGAAAACTGTGTTCTGTGCTTCTGAAAATGTTTCTTGATGCATTGGAAGTGACAAAAATTTAACCTACATTGAACCATTCATTGTATTTGCGCATAAATATTTTATGTTATTTTTAATTTCAGTTGGTATGATGTGTTTGAAATGCTTTCATTAAGCCATTCTGTCCCATATTTTGAAATGAGTGGTATAGTTTTGTACTAGAGAGGCGTGAAGGTTACAATAAAGTACAAAAAATTTGAATGAATAGTATAACTTCAGTAATGATTGAAATGATCATTAAATACTATTTCAGGAAGATAAAAACCTAAAAAAACTATTTTGAGCTATTAAAAAAACTAAAACGTGGTTTTTAAGAACCTAAAAATCCGGGCCCTAGTAATAAGTGTTGTGGTAGAGGTGAGAGACGCTAACGGGCTGAGTGGCATAGCCTCTGTGTCCATTACTTCAACTCATGAAATATTCTGTCCGGCCCGCACGCCGTGTCCATTTCCCTACATTATGTTCTCCCTCAGGGAGATGTGATAGCTCTTGTAAAGGAGTTGGCTCTTGCAATTACAGCAGGATGTCAGGATACGGCATGCAAGAAGGCAAATGCTAGCTATCTGGTCTGCTCGTATTCTGCATTCCAGTTCTGAAGGTTACGGAAACGAGTCCCTGCCGTCAATTATCTTTTAAGGCAGCTTAAATGCGGAGGACATATGTAAGAATATACGATCAAGAATACATTTCAAGGCAATATACCAGCTCTGCGGCATTGTTTGAGGTCGATGATAGTAGAAAGGATGACAAAATATAAATGTGATACATAAACGTTCGCATGGAGTTCTTCACTGCCTTCGTAATGTACAGGCCATACTGTAGAAAGCGCGCCAAGCCAATCAGCTGATCAATTGAGGCGAGCCAAGCGAATGTTACAAATTGTACTTGTGAATGTAATCCATAAGGACTGGGGGCATTCTTTGGAAAATTGTGGCCGTTGAGGGACAAAAATTTATATTTAAGTATATTGCATGTTTTTTCTTTAAATTTATCACATCAGGATTTACGTAAACAGCTATTATTAAAATAATGAGACCTCATAGCTTAGGTTAGGCATGGTATCTTCACGTGGTGAGTAATATAAATTCAAGGGACGTAATATTTCTCGTGTAAATTATTCATTGAATTGTCATCGTATATTACGTTTTCGTGGAAATATATTGTGCTACAAATTTAAATACAGTGTATGAAAGTACGCATTTGCCACAATGCTAAGAACTTGTGCGTACCACTGAGAAAATACAACTATACAAGTAAATATACATTAATATTTTAATTTTCTTCTTATGGGGGCAGGTTACCTTGATGAAAAACGAAAATCCCAACTCAAAAAATACCTGTTACGAAGAATAAATGTGTATGTTTCACTCGTTTTCCAGAGCTGATGATGAGTTCTGCTTTTGACATTCTTGTTACACAGATTTACGGCAGAGCGTTTTATTGTTGATACAGAACAAGTATAAAAACGGACAGTAACCAATGGAACTACATATGTTTATTTCTTGGTTTCGTAATGTTGAGTACGCGCTGCTTTTTCTCCTCAAACTTAATGCGAGTAAAAACCATTCCTCGGCAGTTTCCGTAAATGTGGGAAGTAACTAACAGATCTGGCTGATCAGTGCATTAATATTTGGGAAAACATGGGCTATTCCTAAACAAAAAATGATACAAATATTTGTATAAAGAAAGGGTCTCGTGAAAGTCTTCGAAGGAAAGTGCCAGAAGTCTCAACAACAACAAAAAGCCAAGAAATTTACTGTATTTATGGCCATCTAGAGGTATGGATATAAAGTTTTTTATTGCACGTTTGTTATCTCCATATTTGTATTAATTCATAATAATTATTTATTGGGTACATTAACGAGCAAAACCCTCAAGCTTTGACCGCGTAAATCATACTTCAAACCTACTTCTCCTAAAATTACCTAGACCTGACTTACTAGTTTTGATGCTATTACAGATTTTAGTGATCTCACCTGTAATATTAATACAATATTTGTAAATATTTCATAATTACAAAGTGTATAGACGCATCATGTCCTTGTATTACACAGTTCAGGCGGAGAAAACAGTTCGCCTCTTTGTGTGACGTCATCGGAGGTACAGTACGGCCTGTACATCACGAAGGCAGTGAGTTCTTTCAAGTAGGAAAGACTATGATATAAAGTTGGAATTCAAAAGGAAAATTTGAATTTGGGGTGAATACTCGTTTAAAAGAAGGGGAATTAAGGATTGGAATCGTTTACCAAGGGAGATGTTTGATACATTTAATAAAAGACTAGCTAAAAAATTCACAGGTATTATGATCTCTGGGTTACAGTCCTGAATGCAGATCAGTGGAGACTTGTAGCATTGACGTGACAACATCTCACTCCACAGGCCTGCATGCATGGTAAAAAAAAAAAAAAAAAAAAGATCGATTTTAGTGTGTTTAGCCATGGCTGTTTATGACAAACTACTGTGTATGTGATATATTCGATAGTTTGAGGTCGCTAGGAAACTCAAGGCCTCGGATAAATGGCACAGTGATTAATTGAGCACAACAGAGCAACCTCTTCCCGTGTAGGCCCCGAGCTTTGAGTTCTCTTCTTCTTCTTTATCTGTTTACCCTCCAGGGTCGGTTTTTCCCTCGGACTCAGCGAGTGACCCCACCTCTACCACCTCAAGGGCAGTGTCCTGGAGCTCCAGACTCTGGGTCGAGGATACAACTGGGGTGGATGACCAGTACCTCACACAGGCGGCCTCACCTGCTATGCTGAACAGGGGCATTGCGGGGGATGGGAAGATTGGAAGGGACGGGCAAGGAAGAGGGAAGGAAGCAGCCGTGGTCTTAAGTTAGGTACCATCCTGGCATTTGCCTGGAGGAGAAGTGGGAAATCACGGAAAAACACTTCCAGGATGGCTGAGGTGTGAATCGAATCCACCTCTACTCAGCTAACCTCCCGAGGCTGAGTGAACCCCGTTCCAGCCCTCGTACCAATTTTCAAATTTCATGGCAGAGCCGGGAATCGAACCCGGGCCTCTGGAGGTGGCAGCTAATCACACTAACCACTACACCACAGAGGCGGACGAGTTCTCAGTTATGTATAATATAACTTTCCTCACTCCTCATCTTGCCTAGTACGCCTCATGCTTTACGTCCCACTAACCACTTTTACGGTTTTCGGAGAAGCCCAGGTGCCGGAATTTAGTCCCGCAGGAGTTCCTTTACGTGCCAGTAAATCTACCGACACGAGGCTGACGTATTTGAGCACCTTCAAATACCACCGGACTGAGCCAGGATCGAACTTGCCACGTTGGGGTCAGAAGGCCAGCTCCTCAACCCTCTGAGCCACTCAGGCACGCCTCATTTTGTCGCTGTCATTTGTTTTTGTGGTTTCCTCATAACCGCATAGCCTTTGGTTGTGTTATTGGAGGAATCAACCAGCCTCTAGGCTGATGACCTATCAGACACAGACAACTTATAAGTTTTCCAGTCTGTCGAAACACGAAATAAAACATTACACTTAGAGCACTACACAGTACCCGTAAAAAGCTCACTTAATGAATATTGAATTACAAGTTTCGTTCTACAAGAACATCCTCAGATTCCATAAAATCACTTTCAATCATGCGTATAGCCTATGTGTACAACATTGTTTACGTTGCGTAAGCTTGTCAATGATAGTGAATTGGTGATATTAGGAACAAATGAGTTAAATTATGAATACAGAAGTCTTTTATTGACATTTAATAACTCTGAGAAAGTTCTCTGCACTCATCTTAAATTATGGTTATGTCCGCTTCTTCCAGCGATAACTTCTGGTCTGGTCTCTTGCTTCGGTTGTGGCTAGCTAATACCCTGGTCTTCAGAGTTTGGGGGAGGGGGAAGGGTAACAATTTTGTTCAGTGAAGAGAGGAACGAATTGTTTCGTAGCTGTAATGTGTGTGTCCTGACGTGTATTGGATGAATGCGTGATTATGACTTTGGAAGAAATAAATATGCTTTAATAAATTGAAGAGTGGTTTATATGACTTTAATTTCAGTGATGAAATCATAATCAACATAATGGTCCCGAGTAACAAAAATAGCAAAATGCTGGATTACGTGGTCTCAGTACAATTTGGAGTGTCGTAGCGAGTCAATCGATTTGAAAGATTCTTGTCTAATTTTCTACACAAATAGACAAGCTACTACTAAACGTTTTCATTCCTCTCCTGAAGGGGGAGGCGGGCCTCTTAGACGGTGACGCCGTCTCTCAGGCCGGGAGATTTGTTACGGTGAAGGAGATGTGCGGAGGTGAGGGGGTGGGCGGCCATGGCCTATACTACGAACTGTCCCGGCTTTCGCCTTAGTGCAGGAGAATGGAAAACCACGGAAAACCATTCTCAGGACAGCCGACGGGTGGGACCAGGCGTGAAGTCCGGCACTGTGCCCCAGGCCCGTCTCCCGAATACAGAGGCGTAGAGCTACGGTAGAGCCGTGGCCAACTTTCCTCTGCTCGGTTGGCCGGTCAGAGTACAGAGCATATGGGACAACAACCCACTCTGCATCTACCGACCAGACTAACTAACTAACTAACTAACTAACTAACTAAGCTTTCATTCCTCCCCTGACCCTGGGGAGGCGGGCCACCTAGTAGGGAACACCTACTCTCTGGCCAAGAGAGTTGTGGGGGTTAAAGGTGATGTGCTTTATGTGGGAGGGGGTAAATGGAGGTGATGGAAATGGGAGATATTATTGGTTGGTTTTCCTCTTTCTGTGTTCCCTTTATTTTTATTATTTTTATTTGTCAATATTGATTCATAACATTATTGGTATTTTGTTAGTTACATAAAGGCACAGTGATACAAAGACAGAGTCATGTTGTACAATGCGGAGTTACATGGAGTGATAGGGGAAAAGATGGAAGGCAATGAGATGGAAGGTAGAGGAGAATGTAGCAAGAGAGGTTAAGAGAAGACGGAAAAGATCGGTTGAAGGCGGGGATGGGGAAAATGAGCTGTGGGAGGGTGGAGTGAACCAAAGACGTTGTCGAGGTGTGTGAAGAGGAGATGCAGAAGCCCGGGGACGCCGACGGGGTGAGGGAATACGAGATTGAAGACGAGGAGGAGAACGAGATGGTTCCACACGATAAGTACGGCCAAGGAGTTGAAGTCCATGTGTGAGCAGGTGATTGGCGGGTTCAGGCGTAGCGAAGTGGAGTCGTACCAAAAACGTAGGTCCAGCGGAGTTGTATATCCTGGAGGTCCCAGTGACAAAACATCCAGCTTGATGAAGGTCAGAAGTGATGACTTCGACTGGAAGAGCAGGATCAACACCACAGGCGACACAAGTATAATTGGCAGTGCATTCAGACGGTGATGACAATGGTGGATGCTCAGGAACAGTAGAGGAATCAGTTGCAGCTTCGTCGGCAGGCGGTTGCTGTGAGTCGGACCGTTGAGCAGAGTGTTGAGTGGTAAGAGGAGGAAACGTCATGACAGGGAATGGATGAGACATCATGGTAGTGGTGGCAGGAAAGGTAGAAACGGCAGAAACTAAGACTGTAGTGGTGATAGGGGTGGCGATAGTAGCTGGGACGAACGGCGGTGCAACAAGTGTAGACAGAGCAGGCGGTGGTTCCATCAGCTGGGCGGGACGACGTGAAAGCAGTATGTGGGCCGGTCGGGAGAAGTGCAGTGGTGATGCCATTTGGAGAGAATCGAGGACGCAAGTGAATACAGCCGACTTCCAGCCCTGAAGATGGTTTTCCGTGGTTTCCCATTTTCACACCAGGCTCTACCTTAATTAAGGTCGCGGTCGCTTCCTTCCTCCTAACGCTTTCCTGTCCCATCATCGCTATAAGACCTATCTGTGTGGGTGCGACGTAAAGCAACTTGTAATAAAGTAGTGGCAATATTGATAGAACGCAATATTTTATAAACTAATAAGTACAATTGCATTCCATTCCTTTAGCGTAGTCACCCTCAAAGTCTATTACATTTTGCCAAATGTCGGGAAGCCGTACGGGACCGTTGGCGAGGCGTTCTCTGTTGATGACTGCGATGCAGCGCCCTACTGCGCGGAGTACAGATGCCACATCAGGAAATCGGCGGCCTCGGGAGGGTTCCTTCAACTTCGGAAACGATCGAAGTCACAAGGACTCATGTCTAGTAAGTACGGACGGTGTTAATAATTCTCGGGCAGTCCTTCGATGGTCTACGGAAACGGGACTACTCACGACGTCAATCTGATCTTAAGGAATGGACGTCCGACCTGTGCGGTGCAAATCGACAGTCTCATTCCGACCAGCACGAAGCGCCTTCACTCATCCTGCAACCGTCCTATACGGTAATGTATTCTCTCCACAGGCTTCGCGTAATCCTGAATAACATTCTAATGCATTTTTGCCACGGGCAACCTCGATTTTAATCCACGAACGCTGATCACCTTTTGAAAACATACTTTAGAGCGGTGAAATCCACACTCTTCACTTCAACGTCACACAGCAACAACATTCCCAACTGGATGTCCATCAGATGCACACTACACATTGACAACAGCGCCGCCTGACCGCTCCCATATCCTATTTGCGCATGCCCGATCTGCTGTGAGTGTCTGCGAGCTTCTTCGTCTACTTTTCTCATTCCAAGCCATCTCTCCACTGACATCTCGGGACGTTCTGATTAGTCGAGCTGCTCTTCTCCTTACGCCCGTGTCCTCTCAGCGCTAAGTTTCCAACATTATTACTATTTTGTCGGAAATCACCCAGAACAAATTATGCTGTTTTCCTTTAGATATTTTCTCGAATCAAGTAGTCCTGATGACGGTCCCGTGAACTAGAATCATACTTTAATTCTGGTCTTACTAGTGACTTATACACATCTTTTACATCCTTGCTAAAAGCCCTAAATACCCTCATAACCATATGCAGAGATTTGTAACTTTTATTCACAATTCCTTTAACGTGATCACCCCAATGGGTATCTTTCGTTAGGTATTCACAGTTGTTCCCATCAACACAGTCATTAAATCTGAGATGACGTATCCAATTGGTTAAGCTTACAACCTGACTTTTCACACCGTTTACTATCATATCATTGTGTGCTCCCCATATCTTCACGGACTTGGTCGTCACACTCTGACATTACGAAGCGAGTCTCGCTGTCCGTGTCTCCGCAGCGCCAACAGTCACCATGTAAGAACTTGCAAACCGTCTCATCCACCCGAAACATCTCTTCGCTTGCCAAAACGCGCCTCTGTGTCACGAAAACCGGAGACGTAATCATGTCCGAAAACATTAATAGTCCCACCATATGTAAGGCAGTTACGGTTGACATAGCACTTCAAAAACGACTGTGCGCCTCGCTTCGTGCCCGGTGGCGTTTACATCCACCCCGATGTGTCCTTAACGAACTGCGCCATGTTTCTTTATTCGATGATGATCAAATACTCTGCTACCACTACAAAGACATCGCCCGATCACACAGAATTTGATAAAAATATGCCTTTCTTTATAATGCGAGATTTCAGCATTGATCCTTGCCACAATCAAGAACTGTTGGATCTCGATACGAAACCATTCACCTTAGACGTCCTTTCCACTCAATCACCGATTACAGTAGTCAGTCAACACGTCCACCTTTGCTCGCAACATATCTATCGAACCCATGGCTTACGTGAGCTATTTCTCATACCATCGGCGTGTCATCAGCAAGATCGTTCTCTACCGTTCCTCTTCATCGTTTGCCATATTACCATCTGCTCAATAATTGATAGTTTAATGTATAGTTATTGTCATTTAAAAATCATATTCATTAAATCATATTCACTAAATTGGCCCTTTGCTGTCAAGATGTAGTGTTTACAGTGCGTTATATCTTCTGGTACGGACTAGAATAAATCTGTTACTTTCATTGACCTGTCTCACTCCCAACCTTGGCTGTGACAATATGAAAGTGACCGAGGTATGAGCAATTCTAGTAATACCATTCCTTACGCAGCCAGTCCCTGTTATGAATGGAGTGAAAATATTGCTCATAGGGTGAGTTGGTGCATGCATTTCAGTGGGATTGGCAGACTGATATCTAATAGCAACTTCTGGCTCAGTGAGAAAAGCAACGGGTAACTACCTCACTCCTCATTTCCCTAGTATGCCTCTTCAGTGACACTTAGGCTATCTATGAGAGCTGTTGGCGTAGCTGTGGAGGATCAAACCGGCCTTCAGACTGAATACCCAACATACATTCGTTCAATAAAAAGGACAATCTACTTAATTTCTTTCAGAAAGATGTATTCTGCACCATATAAACTTTGCCGTCATGTCTCCGGCATAGCTTTATATACCGATCACAGTCATGGGACCTCGATCTTCAGGCGAGATCAAACCACAGGGCGTGACTTTTTCTTTTCAAAAATTTTACTTGAATTGGCGGGATCTCGGCATGCACGGCGGCCGCCCGGGCGAGAAGTCATTAACAGTGTTACTCGGCTATTACGCTCTACATAAATACATCTTCGTATAGACCAGAGGTTCTGAAACTTCTATAAGACTGTACCCTTCACTGATGACTAAGAGTTCAACGGACCCCCACGAAAAACTCCCTAAATGATAGGTTTGAAAAATGTGATTACCTGATTACCCCCACGAAAAACTCCCTAAATGATAGGTTTTAAAAATGTGATTACCTGGTTAATTATTAAGGCAGTTTTAATTGATCGAAAACCGTAACTTTAAATATAAAACATGCATGATCATGAAATGAAATACAATTTATGCTCGACGATGCCGAAATTTAAATATATATGCCAGAAAATTGAATCTTAATGAGGCTCATTATAGTTCGAGTTTCATCTTGATACAGGTTCTCCACCAATGAGAGTTCAGATTGTCATTATGATACAGGTTCTCCACCAATGAGAGTTCAGATTGTCATTATGACACAGTTTCTCCACCATTCAAAGTTCAGATTTGCATTATGATACAACTGTTTGACCAATTAGGTAAGGATAGCATCGCACATGCGCTCAACGCACTAGCTTCGCACTTGTTTCTAAAATCAAACATGTCGGACACACATATTAACATCAATGCACCTTCCACTTCCAATATTCCACAACCACACGGCACATTCCCGCAAATTCACTTCACCAACTGTACAATTAACAATTTGTATTTGAAATAAAGTTAGGTTATGATAACCTTCTATCAAAGCTTTTGAAAACATATGACATTGTCAAGGTCTCTGATCCACTCACGGAAAATCAATGACCCAGCACATGCGCTCTGCGCTCTGTTCAGTAAACTCAACTGTCAAGCGACATCTCGACAGAAATTTATGAATATTTAAAAAATAGAGTTATCATTATCGTCGAGCATAAACAGTCGTTTGAAACTCGCCTATAATGGTAATTAAGACACTCGCATGGAAATTATAAAACTTGCTTCGCTCGTTTTATAAACATGTCTGTGTCTGTTAGGTCATCAGCCCAGAGGCTGGTTGGATCCTCAAATAGCACCACCAAACGTTATGCGGTTATAAGGAAACCCCCAAAACCAATGGCAGCACCAAAATGAGGCGTACCTGGCAAGATGAGGAGTGAGTTAGTTTGCCACTGCTTTCCTCACTGGGTCAGAAAGTACTATTGCAGCACGACTGACCCTATGAGCAGCACCTTTCATAACACTCAGATGCACTAGTCATGCTCTGAATGTCATTACTCAGCACAACCCATACCCCAGCAGCTTCCATATTGTCACAGCCATGGATGAGACTGGGACTTCGGTGGAAGCTACACTTTACTCTGGCCTGTGCCAAGAGATGGATGCAAAAGTACTGTATCCATCAAGAAATGACACCAGGCAGATTTATAAAACATACTCGTGTTTTAATAATTGCCATCACAGGCTTGTTGCATAACGTACAATTTTAAAACACATCACTATACTGCTAATAATAAGAGTTGGTGTCTGACAGGTAAGGTTGGAGGGAGGAGCACTGCACGTGCCATTTCACGATGTTGCCACATTCCAGCATTCCTTTCTACATACTCTTACCCCTCGCTTCCGGCTCACTTGTTCCCTCCTTCATTCTGACCGCTGTGATCTGTTGTAGACTACCTGGCCAGGCGGTGTCGTCCCATTTGCGATAACTCTTGTACAAACAATCAGGTTCTTATCAGTGACAGTGACAGGTTTGGCAACTCCCATCAAGACGAGCTGCCCTGAAGTGTTATCTCCATGGCAACCGCAGTCGCCCCACCCTCGTTTCCATGGCAACCACACAGCCACTCCCTTTATCCCGCCTCGGCAGGCAGTAAACGGACCTCCCTCTAAGAAATGTCAGACGCCAACTCTTATTATTAGCAGTATAGAAATCAAGAGTTTGTGTCAGTGTCAGGTATTATGTAATGATACTAAACTAACGCTCTGTCCTCTGTTTGTATGAAAGCTAAACAAAACATTAGATGTTAGCCTCAGCATCAAAATAATTACTGAGAATGCATATTTTTTTTTTAAATATCACATTTTCTTCAAATGTTCCTTTGAAGGCTGCTCGCGTGCCCCCTAGTGGTACGCGCATAACTGCTGATATAAACTGTTATTCCTTTCATTATTCAGTCTGCAAGCCTCTGTGAGTTGACAAAGTCGCTCCAAGACTTCCTGTTTTAAACCAGCTCTGTGGCTTCGTTCATTTCCACACTTTTTATCTTTAAACAATTAATTATTGTGTTGTCAGCTTACTTCTGCTTCTCTTACCCTCCACGGCAGAGTTAATTAGTCTTCTATGTAACCTATCATCTATCAGCCTTTGAAAATCGCAGGAAAGCAGGCTATTTCGGTCACATCTCCCGAAATGACAATACAGCCTGATTCATATGGATCTACTTTGCACAGGTTTAGAATTGGGTTAGGTTTCTACAAGTAGTATGAAGTTGCATATTCCAAGATTTTCAAATTGTGGGCAAGCTTAGTGATGGACAAATTTGCATGTGTGACATTTATAAATTGATGGGTCAGAATTGTGGAGCCACCTGTTATATGAATCGTAGTTTTTGATCATTGGCGAAATTTCTCGACGATAAGGTTTTCTCCATAATACACTTTTTGTTGCACACTAACTGAGCCTGCATACTAAGCTTAAATCTTCCGGTGTCATTGAATAGATTTTATGAGCTCAGCTCTGTTGATCGAGGAAGGTGGGATTAGAAAAACGAACATGAGGAGCCTGGCACAAGTAAGGGGAAGCAATATCCTACTCAGCACTAAGAGGCCTGTAGTCGTCACTCCATGTCGTCACGTTGGAAACACTTAAGATGTTAATAGTGTTAATAGTCTGACTGAAAACCTGAATGCATATCGTGTCTCTATTTGTGTTTTCTATGTCTATAGTTAAATGGTGTTAGGTTTGGGAAGTATCCTGTATGCTGGGTCTCATCCTGACATTCGCATGAATTCAAAAGGTAAAACCATAAACCCATCTCATTGTCCTCATGAAACTGGGTGTATCTCGTTCCTATCTTCATACGAAACTTTAATTACTCCATGTATTAACCGAGAATTGAACTCAGGTCAGTCAGAAGGGGAAACAATATGCTAAACTATATAATACGGTCAAATAGGCCGATGAATTGTACAAAAATGTATTATGAGAATGTAGGCCCTATATGATGCAGGCTTACTGAAAGTGAGTTAGCAGCAATATTATGGACTTACAGTACAATTCTTTCGGCATCGTGTTTAGTATAACGGACACTTGACTACTCATCAATTTGTCATCACTTCATTTGTAATGAAATGCTGAGATATTTTCCCCCAGTTCCCATAGAGGAATATTGCCAGTAGAGTGGCGCCTGCCGGTTTAATATCGATACGCAGGAAGATACGCGGCTTTGCGCATTGTTCTCACCCTTATTGGCGGTGCCGCCTTGCCATAGTGTTAACCTAATTAATGGGCTTGATCTGAGTGGGCTAATGGGGCTGAGCCCGCCTCTCGGGGATCCATTACACCAGATAGTCGCGTCAGCTCCACATAGCCACTTCAAATACAAATGATCAAATTTAATCTGAAATTCAACTGAGGAGCCATTGAAGTATTGCGTAATGCACTTCAGTGGCGAAAAGGGAAGTGAAACGCTGATGGACTGTCCGGATCTCTTTCGTCACAACCTTTCAATGGAATCTACAAGAAAAAATTAAAGTTTCTAAATATTTACACTTTGAATTATTACAAAAATATAGCGAATAAAATTTGATGATTATGATGATGATGATGCATGATGTTTAAAGGGGCCTAACATCTCGGTGATAGGCCTCGAATAAAATTTATGCCTTCCCGTTTTTTTTTTTTCAGAACAATTTCTATGGATGGAAATTCTAAGTTCCCATGGAGGGAATTAGATATTTTTCCACCAATAGAGCATATCAAAAATCAGATCAAAAATTAGATATATGGCTTTTCAGGCGTTTGCTCTATTAGCCAGCGTTTCGTCTTAGGTCTGACACTAGACTCTTTAGAGTGGGATGTATCAGACCCTACCCACTCACGCTGGGGTGTATGCAGGTGAACTTATCAGAAGCCTATATAACAGGCACAGTCTGATAACTGCATAGGGGAGATAAAACTCCACAATGGAATTAATGCCCGCCTAGCAATTCCGAATGGAAATTCTAAGTTCCCATGGAGGGAATTAGATATTTTTCCACCAATAGAGCATATCAAAAATCAGATCAAAAAATTAGATGTATGGCTAATAGAGCAAACGCCTGAAAAGCCATACATCTAATTTTTGTTCCGAATTTCTATGGAAACAAATATTACGCTAGTATGGACTAGAAAGAGGAGAGACTGATACTGTGAGTGTATAAGTAAACGGCTACAGTGACGGGGGTGAGAGAAAGCAGTAGACCAGCAGAAATACTTAAGGGAGATCCTTGTTACCGTCCACTTACAACGCTTTCGTTGAAGAAACCATAAAGAAGGTTCGACAGACCAAAAATCTATTTCGTTCCATTACAGACAATATAGTGGTCGTTGCAGAACCAGAGAAAGATGTCGAAAATGTTGGGAATGTCATCTTCAATGCTGGAATCACAGTTTAATGAAATTGTGAAGAAAGCAACTGTATTAATTGTGAGCCAACTCTCCCGGTGAAATATACGCTAAATTCAAGTTTGTTGGATAATCACAAGTTTCTCGTATCTTAGAAGCTCAATTGAGCACAATGACAGGTGCAGCAGAGAGATCAAAAGCGTTAGCCGAACAAGCAGTAAGAGCAATCTTTTCACGATCAGACACATAGATTTTCAAGTCAGGAAGAATTTGTGAAATTGTTTGTATGGACTGCTCTCTCGGACGGGTGTACAGTTATACAGTTCACAATAGAGTTCATGAACAACTGAAAGCATTTCAAATGTCGGTCTGGAGAAAAATAGTGAAACGTGGTTGGGCTGAAAAGAAAATCTACGAAAGTAATATGAAGGAAATTCTAGGGGGAGAGAGAACTGATCCCAACTGTGCGGAAAAGGAATGCCGATTTAAGTGGACACGCCTGGTGTCATAATACCTTCTTGAGTAATCACATTTGAGAATACTTGGCACTAATTTTAATTCCTCAATATCTCCTGCGGAAAAGTTGATTGTGACATCTCTAAATGACATGGTATACCACTCGCTGCACCCTCTAAACCATACCTAGATAGCTGGGTGATAGCGGGCAACGTGGCCCTCAGACGATGCAAACCTTCCACAAATGTGGCGAAAGGTGATAAAACACATTGACGTAATACAGTAAAAGTAAACTCGTGTCCTCGTCCTGGGGCAGTGCAGCTCTTTGCAAGCACACCCCCAATGGAGGTGAGCTTCATGTATCATTTTAACAGCATACCAGCCCTCCTGCCATTTTTAAATTTCTCCCAGTACCGGGAATCGAAGCCGGGACTCCGAGGATGGCAGCTAATAGTTACGCTACGGGGACAGACATTGACTAACATAACTTAACCCACCCATGGCACTACAGCCCTGAAGGGCCTTGGCCTACCAAGCGACCACCGAAGGCCTGCAGATTACGAGGTGTCATGTGGTCAGCACGACTCCTCTCGACCGTTGTTCTTGGCTTTCTAGCCCTGGGCCGCTGTCTCACCGTGAGATAGCTCCTCAATTCTAATTACGTAGGCTGAGTGGACCTCGAACCAGCCCTCAGATCCAGGTAAAAATACCTGACCTAGCCGGGAATGGAGCCCGGAGCCTCCGGGTAAGAGACAAGCACGCTACCCCTACACCACGGGGCCGGCATATTGACTAACATAACTGGTGTTTTTTTTCTGCCAATAAAGTCAGGCAAATGTTATAGAGGTGTTTCCATGACTTTTTATCCAGCATGTGTAGTTTGTCTTAATGGAACAATTGTTGGCCGTCTCTGTGGTATAGTGGTTAGTGTGATTAGCTGCCACCCCCGGAGGCTCTGCCACGAAATTTGAAAAGTAGTACGAAGGCTGGAACAGGGTCCACTCAGCCTCGGTAGGTCAACTGAGTAGAGGTAGGTTCGATTCCGACCTCAGCGATCCTGGAAGTGGTAAATACCTGGATGGTACTTAACTGAAGGCCACGGCCGCTTCCTTCCCTCTTCCTTGCTTATCCCTTCCAATCTTCCCATCCCTTACACAAGGCCCCTGTTCAGCATAGCAGGCGAGGCAGCCTAGGCGAGGTACTGGTCATTCTCCCCAGTTGTATCCCCTACCCGGAGTCTGAAGCTCCCGGACACTGCACTTGAGGCGGTGGGATCCCTCGTTGAGTCCAAGAAAAAAACTGACCCTGGAGGGTAAACAGATAAAGAAGACGAAGAAGAAGAACAATAATATGTAACAGCATTACCTTGCCACCAGTTTGGTACTCATTGTTTCATCAGTGTATTATTTTTTTATTGTTAAAGGCTTCGAATATCTTGATCACCAACATTATCGTCAACATCATCTGCATGTGGGGAACTTTGAAGGTGATTGGTGGTAGTAATTATTGTTTTAAGCCCGGGCTGAGTGGCTCAGACGTTCGAGGCGTTGGCCTTCTGTCTCCAACTTGGCAGGTTCGATCCTGCGCAGTCCGGTGGAATTTGAAGGTGCTCAAAAACGTTAGCCTCGTGTCGGTAGATTTACACACGTAAAAAACTCCTGCGGGACTAAATTCCGTCACCTCGGCATCTCAGAAAGCCGTTAAGTATTGGTTAGTGGAACGTAAAGCGAATCACATTATTATTATTATTATTATTATTATTATTATTATTATTATTATTATTATTATTATTATTATTATTATTTTAAGGAAAACTGCGAGATAATCATACGAGTCGATTATTTATCTTTTTGTTTTCATGATAGCTGGTTTAATTCCAACTGAAGCTGGTGGCATTTGAGAGTGACAACTCAGTTTCAATGGCTACCATCAGGTTAAACTTGGGAAGTTTACAGATATATTAATAATAATAATAATAATAATAATAATAATAATAATAATAATAATAATAATGATAATAAAAATAATAATAATAGTAATGTCCGGCTCCATGGCTAAATGGTTAGCGTGCTGGCCTTTGGTCACAGGGGTCCCGGGTTGGATTCCCGGCAGGGTCGGGAATTTTAACTTTAATTGGTTAATTTCACTGGCACGGGGGCTGGGTGTATGTGTCGTCTTCATCATCATTTCATCCTCATCACGACGTGCAGGTCGCCTATGGGCGTCAATTCTAAAGACCTGCACCTGGAGAGCTGAACTTTTCCTCGGACACTCCCGGCACTAAAAGCCATACGCCATTCCATTTTAATAATAATAATAATAATAATAATAATAATAATAATAATAATAATAATAATAATAATAATAATAATCTATATATATAAAATAAGAGTTTTGTCTGTACATTGCTCAGAATTTGAAAATAATTGTATTTCTGTATCGATCATGTCCATAGTAACAAGAAAATACACTTTTTACTTTTCCGTAATGTCTGTCTGTCTGTCTGTCTGTCTGTCTGTCTGTCTGTCTGTCTGTCTGTCTGTCTGTCTGTCTGTCTGTCTGTCTGTATGTACACGCATCACGAGAAAACGGTTGAAGAGAATTTAATGAAAATCGGTATGTGAAGTCAGGGGTTGAGCCTCTACAATCTAGGCTATAAATCATTTTACTCACGCTGAGTGAAATGGTAGTTTAGGGGAAGGCCTAAAATTGAATTCTCAACTATTTATGTTATTAGTAGTCTAATGAAAATCGGTATGTGAAGTCGGGGGATGAGCCTCTACAATCTAGGCTATGAATCATTTTACTCACGCTGAGTGGAATGGTAGTTTAGGGGAAGGCCTAAAATATAATTCTCAAATATTGTTGTTATTAGTAGTCCTATCTTGATGAAAATCGGTATGCAAAGTCAGGAAATAAGTCGCTATAGTCTAGGCTGTAAATTATTTTATTCACGCTGAGTGAAATGGTAGTTTATGGGAAGGCCTAAAATGTAATTCTCAAATATTTCTCATTAGAGGTGTAATCGATGAATACTACATAACTAGGGTTATATAGTATTAAATTTCCTATTATTCATGTCTTATACATTGTTACCGTACTGGCTATGATCACAAAGATATTCATGATTTTGGATTTTTGTTACTAAGTCCAATCAGCGCCGAGTAACCAGAAATGAGTAAACAGTATTTAATGAAAATCGGTATGTAAAGTCGGAGAATAAGAAACTACAGTTTATGGTATAAAATATTTTACAAATCACAGAGTCGAAAGAAAACTAAATGTGAAGGCCTACAATATAGAAAGCTCATAACATTGATCAACAATAACATTACATTGAAAATTGTTTGTCGTGATGTGCTTTGTGTCATCTGTTGCCCTTCATCTCCGGTAGATAGGATTATTGCTGCGTACAGAGTATTTTTTTATTTGATTCACGTCGCACCGACATAGATAGGTTTTATGGCGACGATGGGATAGGAAAGGGCTAGGAGTGCCTTAGGCCTTAATTAAGGTACAGGCCCAGCATTTGACCCGACAATGGGGTTCGAATCCACTATCTCTCGGATGCAAGCTCACAGCTGCGCACCGCTAACCACACGGTCAACTCGCCCAGTCGTACAGAGTGTAACAGCCTGCCTGAATATTGATGGGAAGTAGCTGGGGAGTTAGATAACTTTCTTCTTTAGCATGGCATTCCCGTGGTTTATAAATTTTATGATACTACCGGTACGTAACACATTGGATCATCATAGCATTCGGGATATTCAATCCTTACTTTGAGGCACTGATTGGAATGAACAGTGTGCATATTTCGCGGAATAATGGCAGATGAGTGTTCATGGCAATCTGCGGCCTGGTCATCCCAGCTCTGGAACTTTGGACTATTAGATTGGCACCGCAATCTAACCGCAGCACTGTTCGTTAAAAGTAATAAAACGTGCGGCTTTCCATTTGATCGAGTATTTTATATGATAGCATTGCTTTTAATCGCTGCATTCATACTTACGTTTTTGTAATGACCTATGTTGATTTCAGGTTAAGAAAACCACAAAGTTAGTCTTTCTGAGAATCCCGTAGCGAAGCACGGGTACATCAGCTAATAATAATAATAATAATAATAATAATAATAATAATAATAATAATAATAATAATAATAATAATAATAATAATAATAAACAGCTAGCGGTTGTAATAGATGCCAGGGTGTTGAAGCTTTGTATCAAAACAAGTTCTCTAAAGTGCTGGTTGCCAACGGCATAGAGTTGACACTTTTAAAATGCCCTTAAAGAGGAGAATGTCCACAGTCGAGATTAAGCACACAATTGTGAGAAAAGATCTGGATATAACATATTACTTGACCATTTGGATGTGTATTTGCGTTTTAAAATCTAACCGTAGTCTCTCTATGAGAAACCATCGCAAATACCACTGAACTATCGTGCCATACACGTCCAGTGCAGAGGACTCATGTCAGCTGTAATTCTCACTTTCCTGTTTTTAATATAGTTCATTTTACCGGTACATGAAACAAACCAACATCAACACGCGGAGGACAAAGCAATGGCCTTTGTGTGCTCCTTTAGTTAGAACTGAGCAATTAGGTGGGAAATTAGCAACTATGAAACTACAGTAGACAGAGAGGATAAAAAAGCTTTAATCGAGAACAATTATTAACCATGAATATACATGGAGCCGCCTGTGTTTAGGCCATCACTAGCGAGCTTATTTAATTGTGTCCAGCTTTGTATTCCATTCGTGTTCCTTCGTATCATGGGCTTTAATTGTCCAGTGTACTTACGTAATTGTCTTTAAATGGAAGGCTTTGTATTAGCGAAAACATATTTCAGTTAAATCTACATACATGTTTGTGTTATGCCCAAAAGTCCATGACTGTCGCAGGGTTAAAGTCTCACTATTAAGTTTAATTACAGTGATGTGAACTCGTGGCTCATACAATGTCCGCATTACCCAAAGTGTTGTGAGACGCTAAACGTCCCTTCACAAGACTTCTTCTCCCGTGACGTTTTTCGTCTTTCGCCGACACCTTGCGCGAATTCACTTTGTCAGATAATGCAAACTAAAAACAAAACCAACCTTGTTGTTTCACGTTATTGTTGAAAACATGGTCGTAATCAGGGGACCTCAATTTTTACTGGGAATCACAACCACAGAAGCATTATTCTTTGTTTCGAAAAACCCATATACATTGACCAGAATTTGAACCGGCTTTCGATTCCTCTATGAAATATATTATGTTCTCTTCCCACCTTATCTGACTTCAATGAAATGACTTCATCAAAATACAACTAGGCTATATTATTATTATTATTATTATTATTATTATTATTATTATTATTATTTTCGGCTCTTTGGCTGAATTGTCATCGTAGTGCTCTTCGGTTCAGAGGGCCTCGGGTTCGATTCCCGGCAATTCACACACCACAAATAACACTATCCTCCGACGCGTAGTTCCCCATACACAGCCGATACCGCACACCCTCGTCGGAGAGTCTGCCTTATAAGGGCTGCACCAAGCTCGAAATAACTACATGAAGTTCTTTCTTTCTTTCTTTCTTTCTTTCTTTCTTTCTTAATCCCTTTACACTTCTGGGTCGGTTTGTCTCTCGGACTTAGAGAGGGATCCCACATCTACCGCCTCAAGGCCAGTGTCCTGGAGCGTGAGATTTTGGGTCTGGGGATACAACCGGTGAGAATGACCAGTACCTCGCCCAGGTGGCCTCACCTGATATGCTGAACAGGGACCTGTATGGGGATGTGAAGATTGGAACGGGTAGACAAGGAAGAGGGAAGGAAGCGGTTGTAGCCGTAAGTTAGCTACCATTCCGACATTTGCCTGGAAGAGAGATGTAGGAAAGTAAGGGAAAGCACTTCGAGGATGGCTGAGGTGGGAATCGAACCTACCCCCTCCTAGTCAGTTGACCTCCCGAGGCTGAGTGGGCCGGGCGAGTTGGTCGTGCAGTTAGGGCCCCGCAGCTGTGAGCTTGCATCCGGGAGATAGTGGGTTCGAATCCGACTGTCAGCATCCCTGATTATGGTTTCCGTGGTTTCCCATTTTCACACCAGGCAAATGCTGGGGTTGTACCGTAATTAAGGCCAGAGCTGCGTCATTCCAACTCCTAGCCCTTTCCTATCCCATCGTCGCCTTAAGGCCTACCTGTGTCGGTGCGACGTAAAGCCACCAGCAAGTAGAGGCTGAGTGGACCCCTTTCCAGCCCTCGTACTACTTTTCAAATTTCGTGGCAGAGCCGGGAATCGAACCCGAGCCTCTAGGGCTGGCAGCTAACCACGCTAACCACTACACCACGGAGTCGGACATAGTTCTGATATATCCTGTATATAAATTGGCTTTCTGTGCGTACTTTTAGAATTTTCGGCTAATACTAGATTTTTATCCCAGACAAGCAATTGTACCTGTCGTTGACGGGTTAAATGGTGTATAAAATGTCCTCTGACGAAGGAGACAGGCAGCAGACTAGTCAGAGCACAAGTCAGTTAACAATAGTCAGTAATGAAATATTTTCGTTGATGATTTCCAGGAGCTCTGTCTGAGTATTAATGGTAAAGTGCCTGTCTCCGAATCCACAGATCACAGGTTCGAAAACCAACAGCGGTATCATTTTCTTGTTTCTTCGCATTTATGACACTCAGCCTTGACCCTACAAGAGAAGCTGTCACGACATTAAATGTTCTTAATTAAATTTAAGACGAAGTTAAAAAAATTCTAAATGAAGCCGACCGGTTTCAAAACATATGTAAGAAACCAATTCAACCCTCGCCTTTGCCCCCTTACTACTTTGAATACAGTAATGCCAGTTATTCCAGCATCCATGTTAACACAATATTAAAATACATGGCGAGTTTCACAAAAGTATGCCCAGCCGTTTCCACGTGATACTCGAAAAAACAAACAAACAAATAAACATACAAACATAATGTACAGACAGACAGATAGATAAGCATTGAACCGTACGTTGTTGTTGTTGTTTGAGCCATCAGTCCACAGACTTGTTTCGTGCAGCTCTCCATGCCAGCCTATCCTGTGCTAAATTTTCATTTCTACATAAGTTAACTGCTGCACCCTACATCTGCACTAATCTGCTTGTCATATTCGTACCTTGGTCTACCCCTACCGTTCTTACCGCCTACACTTCCCTCAAAAACCAACTGCACAAGTCCAGGGTGTCTTAAGATGTGTTCTGTCATTCTATTTATTCTTCTGGTCAAATTTAGCCAAATCGATCTTTTCTCACCTATTCGATTCAGTATCTCTTCATTCGTGATTCTATCCATCCATCTCACCTTCAGCATTTGTCCGGCTCCATGGCTAAATGGTTAGCGTGCTGGCTTTTGGTCACAGGGGTCCTGGGTTAGATTCCCGGCAGGGTCGGGAATTGTAACCATAATTGGTTAATTTCGCTGATACGGGGGCTGGGTGTATGTGTCGTCTTCATCATCATTTAATCCTCATCATGACGCGCAGGTCGCCTACGGGAGTCAAATCGAAAGACTTGCATATAGCGAGCCGAACTTGTCCTCAGACACTCCCGGCACTAAAAGCCATACGCCATTTCATTTTTACCTTCGGCATTCTTCTGTAACACAACATTTCAACCTTCGGTATCTAAAATCTTTATGTGGGTTGAAATCTTTTTATTGCGTATAGAAAAAAAATTCAGTTACTTATACTTAAATGTTTCGACTTGCACGCAATCCAAACGTATTTATAGGATTTTACCGACACACTGTAAATTTAAAAAATAAAGTCAAATGTGCTACTGTATTTCATCGCACTGACTCAGGTAGGCCATATGGCGACGATGGGATAGGAAAGGGCTAGGAGTGGGAAGAAAGCGAACGTGGCTTTGATTAAGGGATGAAAGGTATGAAAAGGTGTGAAAATGGGGAAACCGCTGAAAAGCATCTTCAGGACTTCCAACAGTGGGATTCGAACCCGCTATCTCCCAAATGCAAGCCGACAGGCCATTGGCTCGGGCCAGATTAAACTGACAATGAGGTAAAATACGTCATGAAACTACGGTATTCACTAGCGTCTCCATGCAAACAACCATCGTTGTGATTACTTTCATGAAATTAGTTGCGAAACATAGTGTAAAGTAGCCTTTACACTCTTTACTGAGAAATGTTGGGATAGAATTTTACTTCAAGTTCCGGTGGATCTACTCAAATCCTAGCCCTAATATATTTTTAATAGTACAAACAGTTCTAAAGCCACCGCAATACCTAAAACCGGTCATCAGACACATTTCGACGAACTCAAATACACATTAACCCTGCAGAGGTCTCGCTCGTTTCTAGGACACCAAAGCTCGCACTGTGTCTGTCAGAGCCGTCTGGATGAAAATAGAAAAACGGAGTAGTAGACATCAACTGTGCATTTATTAGAATTAAACACATTTCTCTGGATACTGACATACTTTATTTTGTATTATCACAAGTATTACTATAATATATCAGATGCATAATCTGAATGATTACGACCGTGTAATTAAATAGAACGTGATACTGAACGTCAGAACGGAAAATTATAACATTAAAAGACAATATTTATTAATACTACTAGTATACTACATATGAACGTGCATATACTTCACATAAAATCAATGATATGCTTGGCACTCATGCAAGTTATTATTATTATTATTATTATTATTATTATTATTATTATTATTATTATTATTATTATTATTATTATTATTATTATTGTAGCGGGAGGTACACCTCAACTTCGCTCATTCAAAATAAGCGCCTTAACAAACTCCTCTATCGATCAAAAGGTGAACTCATACTACATGACCTTAGAACTTTAATCAGAAGATGCCACTACTGAAATATTAAGTAATTGTGTTATGGTGAAGTTTCCTAAACTGATTGAATTTATCCTTGTTTTGTTTTGCTATACATCAAGAAGTTTGGACATTTTTCCACAGATGACACTACCAAAAACTATAATCATGCATTCTGGTGCAAGGTGGAAGAACTTATAAACTAAAGGGGTTTTGTATTCCTAGGTTTTCTATAACTGAGTCTATGTTCATTTATTTTTGGGTTGGCAACACTTCTCTTTCTTTCCGCCAGTTTTGAATCTGGCCAATCAGGAATTTTTTGTAATCAATTTTGATCCAAACCCGCATTTCTTGTTCATTTTGTGTTAACCAATAAATATTGAGAGGGTGTGGCCGGATTAGTCCTGAATTCTCTCGAACCTTCCCTGAGGGTATATAAACTGTGGCTTTTCTGCCTACCTTGTCAATTGATCACCGTCTTTCTAAGTGTGTGTGTTAAGGCAGTACATCTACAAGGTAATGGCCACGTGAATTCTATCTTACTTGCTGTTTCCACAAACTCATCCGAGGGGAAGGTCCGAATCTTAACTATGTAACATACTTTTCTAAAATGTAAATTTTCTTTCGGCTAATGTAAAACTTCATAAAATCTTTAACTGTAAATCGGGGATAGAGAGTGAGTTACCCTCTCGAGCTCCCCTTCATCTTGGTTTGAGGTGGCTGCGTTTTAGCATCCTTTTCTTTTTTCTCCCTGTAATGTATTACAGTTATTTCCATGTGCGCCGCTCCACCTCAGTAGTTTGGGACTAGCCTCTGTTTCATCGGCCGAGAGCCCTGCAGGTTTTTAATATTTCATTATCTGGGAGCGCAGTGTATGCCTCCATTCTGGTTGTGTTCGGGCCGTTTATTTAACCTGTTCTTTTTCACAAAGGCCCTGGAAGTTGGGTACTAGATACCCCTGTATAATACTATTTCTATTTGTAATTCGTACCCTAATAGGCCAGAGAGTGTAACATTTTGATGTAATATTGCCTTGAGTGGGCTGTAAGAACTGAGAGCCTGTTAGCCCTTTTCAAGGTTTTGTAATGGTAAGGAGTGCCTCTGGAAGGTTTGATTTTAATAAATATGATGACAATGATGATGATAAATATAATGATATTAATAAATATTATTAATTATTAATTATTATTAATTATTATTAATAATTAATATTTATTATTATTATTATTATTATTATTATTATTATTATTATTATTATTATTATTATTATTATTATTATTATTATCTTATGGCATTTACAAGGATAATGTGTAAAAATATAAAATGGACTTTAAATTAAAATATAGAATAAAACTAGAATGTCCAGCTTCGACAACCAGTCCACTGCACTTGGTGTCAATTCATGCAGAGCCCGTAAACCGTCCTTAAATGCTGCCAGTGAACAGCTCTCAACAACATGAAGCAATGTCTGCTTCTCAGCACCACACTCACATGTAGCACTTTCACAATATCCCCACTTTTCATCATATATCGGCACCTGCCATGGCCTCTTCTGAAACGGTTGACTTTTGACCACTCATGTCGAGGAAGATAAAAATCTGGCACTTTCTTCGTTGGGTCTTTTTCAGAAAGGCGTGCATGGGTGGACATTGTTCCAATCACTGTCTCCATTCTGCTGTTACACTAAATTTTTCATAGGAGTGTAGATCAGTCCAGAGTGGATTCCGGGATTTTAACCTCATTACAGGTGGATATCGTAGGGGCTACCTGGCCGAGGCGGTAAAGGCGTACTCGGTTCGCCCGGAAGGACGTGGGTTCGAATCCCCGCCAGAAAGTCGTAAAATTTAAGAAATAAGATTTCCACTGCATATGGCCCTGAGGTTCACTCAACCTACACCAAAAATGAGTACCAGGTTAAATCCTGGGAGCAAAGGCGGTCGGGCGTAGAGCTTAACCACTCTACCCCATCTAGTGCCGAGGTTACGAATAGTGGAAGCCTTTACCTTCCACCACTCCCAGGGCCTTCATGGCCTGTACGGAGATGACTTTGCTTTTACAGGTGGATCTCGTAAGGCATTGAACAGTTCTTAATGATTTAGACATGAAGTGGGAAACTAAACGAGGCTACAGGGATAGAGGATTGTGGAAGTGCCTAGTTAATGTACAGGGGCTTGCAGATTGAACGCTGGAAGACATTACAGCATTTGGTGAAGATGTATATATTGTGTAACGCAGTGTACCAGTACGTCAATATTTTAAACGTTTCTGACTACTTGGGCAGTGGCTTCAGAATTCTGGACAGTACAATTGTTTCCTTAAAATTCTTTTGGATTTCCGTTCGATTCTATCGCAGTACGTGGCGTGACTGCAGAAAACAGGTGCGCTGTTAAGAGTCATTTGTTTAGTGTGCTTACACGGCCGTGAAACTCCGACCACTAATGTTAATTACATTAAGATACTCCCGTCTTCCCCAAACACCTTAATTACACTTCCTGTGTTTCACTCTGAGCTAGGGGTGAACAGTTTCTTGAGATGCCTCACTCAGCCCTATCATTCATTGAAGTATGGATTCATGCTACCGTTGGTTTTGTTCAAGTATTGTCGAATTATTGACATTTTTTCTATTGTTACTTTGATACTGTTTGCCTATGATAGGTAAGAAACGATTTATAGATGGGAGCGTGAAAACCTAGTGCCATTGGCGCCGGCTTCTCACCAAGACAGCCGTGGTTCGAATTCTGGCCAATGCGAATGAGATTTATGAAATAAAAGTCACGTTCCATTGGTCGAATTCCATATAAAACCGAAGGTCCCATGGCTGTGTTCAGGATGTCAACAATCATGTACAACTGGAGGTCCCATGACTATGTTGTCCGACTCGTTGGCTGAACGGTCAGCGTACTGGCCTTAGGTTCAGAGGGTCCCGGGTTCGATTCCCGGCCGGGTCGCGGATTTTAACCTTAATTGGTTAATTCCTACGGCACGGGGGCTCGGTGTATGTGTTGCCTTCATCATCAATTCGTCCTCATCACGACGCGCAGGTCGCCTACGGGTCAAATAGGAAGATCTGCACTTTGGCGAGCCAAACTCGTTCTGGGATATCCTGGCACTAAAAGCCATACGACATTTCATTTCATTTTCATGACTATGTTCAAGCTATGTTCAAGATATTAACGATCACGTCGAATTGGAGAACTCATGACAATGATCACGATATCAACAGTCACGTAAAACTGGAGGTTTCATGGTTATGTTCAAGATATCAACAGTCACGTAAAACTGGAGGCCCCATGACCATGATCACGATATCAACAGTCACGTAAAACTGGAGGTCTCCTGACTATGTTCAAGATATCAACAGTCACGTAAAACTGGAGGTCTCATGGTTATGTTCAAGATATTAACTGTCACGTAAAACTGGATGTCTCATGGTTATATTCAAGATATTAACTGTCACGTAAAACTGGAGGGCTCATGGTTATGTTCAAGATATTAACTGTCACGTAAAACTGGAGTTCCCATGACCATGATCACTATATCAACAGTCACGTAAAACTGGAGGTCCCATGGTTATGTTCAATATATAAACAGTCACGTAAAACTGGAGGTCTCATGGCTATGTTCAAGATATTAACTGTCACGTAAAACTGGAGGTCCCATGGTTATATTCAAGATATCAACAGTCACGTAAAACTGGAGGTCCCATGGCCATGTTCAAGATATTAACTGTCACGTAAAACTGGAGGGCTCATGGTTATGTTCAAGATATTAACTGTCACGTAAAACTGGAGTTCCCATGACCATGATCACTATATCAACAGTCACGTAAAACTGGAGGTCTCATGGCTATGTTCAAGATATCAACAGTCACGTAAACCGGGAGGTCTCATGGTTATGTTCAAGATATTAACTGTCACGTAAAACTGGAGGTCCCGTGGTTATGTTCAAAATATCAACTCACGTAAAACTGGAGGTCTCATGGCCATGATCACGATATCAACAGTCACGTAAAACTGGAGGTCCCATGGCCATGATCACGATATCAACAGCCACGTAAAACTGGAGTTCCCATGGCTAAGATATCAACAGTCACGTAAAACTGGAGGTCTCATGGCCATGATCACGATATCAACAGTCACGTAAAACTGGACGTTTCATGACTTTGTTCAAGATATCAACAGTCACGTAAAACTGGAGGTCTCATGGCCATGATCACGATATCAACAGTCACTTAAAACTGGAGGTACCATGGCCATGATCACGTTATCAACAGTGACGTAAAACTGGAGTTCCCATGACTAAAATATCAACAGTCACGTAAAACTGGAGGTCTCATGGCCATGATCACGATATCAACAGTCACGTAAAACTGGAGGTACCATGGCCATGATCACGTAAAACTGGAGTTCCCATGGCTAAGATATCAACAGTCACGTAAAACTGGAGGTCTCATGGCCATGATCACGATATCAACAATCACGTAAAACTGGAGGTCCCATGACCATGTTCAAGACATCAACAGTCACATACAACTGGAGTTCCCATGGCCATGATCACGATATCAACAGTCACGTAAAACTGGAGTTTCCATGCCCATGATCACGATATCAACAGTCACGTAAAACTGGAGTTCCTATGGCTATGATATCAACAGTTACGTAAAACTAGAGTCTCATGGCCATGATCACGATATCAACAGTCACGTAGAACTGGAGTTCCCATGGCCATGATCACGATATCAACAGTCACGTAAAACTGGCGGTCTCATGGCTATGTTCAAGATAGCATCCTTCACGTAGAATTTTAGTACTCATGGCCATGATCACGATATCGACAGTCGCGTAAAACTGGAGTTCGCATGGCTAAGATATCAACAGTCACGTAAAACTGGAGGTCTCATGGCTATGTTCAAGATAGCATCCCTCACGTAGAATTTTAGGACTCATGGCCATAACGACGATATCGTCAATCACTTAAAACTGCAAGCTTTCTTTTTCCTTCGATTTGTAGATCAAACGAAACTTGGTGGAAATCTAAGGTCGAGGGATATTAATGATATCGGATATCTAAGATCTAAGAACAAAGAAGGAAAGGCTTCCAAAACCGATAACATCAGCATGGAGTGGAATAGAGTGGTTAGTTCTATGAGCAGCTGCCTTTATCTCCACGAATTAACTTTATATTTTGGTAGACTGAATGAACACCAGGGTCTCGTACCTCTCGAGAAGTTATAGTCATCTTTCTAAATATTTCGAACCTATGTCTTTATGGATGAATCGAGCACTTCTTTTAGCTAGACAGACTTCATCTTCATTACGAATCCGTAAAATAGTGATAACTTGAATCGATATTATTGAGATAGATGGTTAAGAATGGGATTTAACTCACTTTTATACCCATTTACGTTATTGATTCTACGTTTTCCCCACCCCAATCACTCATACCAGTCATAAATTCGTGGTAAAATCGGAAATCGAAGCCAGACCAGCCGGGTGGGAAGCTTGTAAGCAACCAGCTACGAGAAAACACCATGATAGAACTGAAATTGAAATCCTTTGACTGTGCGACTTAGGTTACGTGTGCGCTTGCATTCGTGATATGGTGGGTTCGAATCTCATCGTCAGCAGCCCAGAATACAGTTTTCCTTGGTTTCCTGTTTTCACACCAGCCACATGCTGAGATGTCTTAATCTTGATGAGGCCACAGCCGCCTTCTTCCCAGTCCTAGACCTTGCGAGTTATTGCGATGTTAAGCCGCTAACAAATAGAAAAACAAACAGAAAATCCAATGACAGCGATTGTAAGGGTGCACAGTCATGGATAAGAACTCAATTGCTAGTATTGATTACATTTTTTTTTTGCTAGTTGTTTTACGTCGCACCGACACAGATAGGTCTTACAGCGACGATAGGACAGGAAAGGGCTAGGAATGGGAAGGAAGCGGCCGTGGCCTTAATTAAGGTACAGCCCCAGCATTTGCTTGGTGTGAAAACGCGAAACCACGGAAAACCATTTTCAGGGCTGCCGGCAGTGGGGTTCGAACCTACTATCTCCCGAATACTGGATACTGCCCGCACTTAAGCGACTGCATCTATCGAGCTCGGTGATTACATTCTAATGCATAGGTTATTCTGCTTATAATCAGAACAATGATAATCATTTATGTGGCCTGTTGTTATATTTCCCACCAACCTCAAACTTTACTACTGCTACCCCTACTGTTGTTTTACTTGGGACACTCTTTGAACGTTTACTTCCCGCCAGCTGTTTGATGTCTTCTCTACCACCAACTCACTCTAGTAGGTGGGATACATGCATATGCATGCTGTAACTGACCTAACAGTAGGGACCACTTCTCACCTGTAATGACGTGACGGGCAGCGCCCTTGTCTATCTTTGTAGGCGGCTTGTTGCTACTGCAGCGGCTTGACGACTGTTTTCTTGGCGTATTTACTGTAATGTTTAATTTACAAAAATAAATCAAATAAATGTGTCACCTTCCTGTCCTCGCCGCTAGATGGGGTCTTCATTCACTCCATTCCTGACCCGGTCGAATGACTGGAAACAGGCTGTGGATTTTTAATAATAATAATAATAATAATAATAATAATAATAATAATAATAATAATAATAATAATACTTCCTCTCCTGAACTACCTACTTCACAAATCAATTACCTGCATGATTGCACAGTTAAGATTGGCCTCAAAATATCCTACACAAAAACCCACTTCATTTCTAATATCATACATGCCTCATCACATCGTCTGACTTCTGACTACCCACGGTAGAATTCTAAAGTGGAAAGATTCAAATACCTTGGTGAATGGGTTGAATCCAACAATTCTGAGAAGTTGGCTGTCTTAACTCGTGTCAACAAGTTTGAAACAGCTTTCCGACTCAACCAAAACATATACAATGTGTGGCCAAAAGTCATGGGAAGACACTGAATGTGATGTTAATAATGAGTTGCTCCTCCGGGAGCCCTCAAAACGGCAACAATACGGCGAGGCATCGACTCTACAAGGTGTTGGAATTGTTGTGGAAGGATCCGGACCCACGCATCTTGCACTGCTACCCACAGTTGGTCTTGTGTAGTTGGTGCAGGGTTCATGGAGCGTACACCAGCATCGACAGCATCCCACAAATGCTTGACTGGATTATTAATAATAATAATAATAGTATGGCCTCAGCTACCGTGTGCAGACATTTCAATTTGACGCCATCTGGCTGTCTGCTCGTCAATTTCGACGTTCCGTTTTACTCTAGGTCCACTAGATGGCAGACCGAGTAAACCGAAACTCTCTTGGGCGTCTATGGCTGAGATTTAATGAATTTTATCGGGCAAACACCAAATGTGTCACCAGAGATCTTTTACATGCCGACATCGTACGACGTGGAGTGTCGAATGGACTTTTTCCGCCCTTCAAAAATCCGACTACCTCTGCCGGGTTTGAACCCGCTATCTTGGGATCCGGAGGACGACACTCTACCACTGATCCACAGAGGCAGCTGGATTAATATTGGGGGATCTGGAGGGCCAATCCAAGGTCGTAACAGAACGGTGACATGGCGCATTGTCTTGTTGTAACATGGCATCTCCATCAGGGTCCTCTAGAACCAGAAAGGGATGCAGATGGTCTGAAAGAATGTCCACATAACGTGCACCTGTCAGCACTCCCTGCAGCCGGACAATGGGGCCTAATTGTGTCCACTAGAACGCCGCCCAGACCAGAACTGAGCCACCTCTTGCCTGGACACAGCCTTGTTGACACGCAGGATCCATAGTTTCATGGGGCATTTGCCACACTCCCATGCGCTCATCAGCTCGATATAACTGAAACCGGGAATCAACGGACCATACCACACGCCACCACTGTTCCATGGTCCATTGCCGATGTTCGTGAGCCCATGGACGTCGTTGAGCTCTGTATCGAGGTGTCAGCAAAGGGAGGCGAGTTGGTCGTCGGCTGGTGTGAAACCTATACGGTGCAGTTGCCTCCTTACAATTCTGGTAGAAATGCGTTCCTGACTCCCAACATTCAACTGGGCGGTGATCTGACTCACACTAACCGTCGAGCACTCTGTATAGTTCTGCGGAGGCGACGCGATGTCTGTTCGTTAAACACCTGTGGTCTTCTCGTGCGGCGGTTTACGCGGCTGATAACATTCTCTCTGTGATATTGAAGATCCACCCTCGACACTGTTGACCTCGGAAACCCGAATTCGCGTGTAATTTTCGCAATGCTATGACCGATACGCCGTGCGCCGATGATCATCCCGCGTTCAAAGACGGTTAACTCGCGACGTGTTGACATTTTCACGACACTCGTGTCTGTGACAGACTGCTCAGCTACGCCGCAGCTAGTCGCAACGCTCAAGGTACACGGCACATTTTCTAATGGGACACCTCTTCCCGTGACTTTTGGCCACTCAGTGTAAAACGAAAATTCTATCTCTCGAAATGCAAAAATTAGACATTATCGAACTGTAATTAGATCTGAAGCATTATATGCAGCAGCATGTTTAACACTTCGAACACACAGCCTGTTTGAAAACTGGCAATTAAGGAAAGGAGGATTATTCGAAAAATTCTTGGTCCCGCCCTCAAAGGTGGTGTTTACTGACTTCGGAGCAACTTAGAAATATACACCCACGCCGAAATGATATCGAACGTAATCCGAAAAGGAAGGATAACTTTTTACGCTCACCTCTTCAGATTGCCAGCTGAAAAAGAAATCTGTAAAAGTCTGTTATCCTGCTTCATAAGTCTCAAAACGATTCCTCCTTGGTGGGTAGAGATCGATAAGGATATTTTAAAGTGTGGAGTCACAGAAACAAACATTCAACTCCGAGCACCACTCAAATACAAATTTAGACAGTTTCATCAAGAAGTCCCAACTCGATTGAAGCATGTCCATTCTGATGCATGGTTGAAAGCACACTCCGAAAGGATGAAAACTTGGTGGGCCCGCAAGAAGACAAACAACTGAGATCTCGCGGTCCTTAGTGGCCCTAACGATTAATAATAATAATAATAATAATAATAATAATAATAATAATAATAATAATAATAATAATAATAATGACGCGTTATACCCGAGTTACATTATCACCAGCTTCTCCCCAAGGCGGCCCCGGTTCGATTACCGGTCAGTTAATACCCACTCTGACATCGATTTCTGTTTTGATTTACCATTTTTACTCATATTAAAATTTCGTACGTACATAGGTTAATTTTATTTTCCAGGAACATTGCATTCTTACAAGTTCTAGGTTTACCAGGCCTTTGATGTAGCCTGTAGCGTTGCGTACAACGTGTTTCTAGGACGGAAGCCTTTGGGGACCGTCGGTACTGCCTAATTTCTGGATCGTGCCAAGAGAAACATTGATTGCCCGCAGAACTTCTTCAACTCTTTGGAAGCGAATCGCACGCAGTGGTTCTTTCATCTTAGGGAACGTCATGAATGGTGTTAAAGTGTTGCTCGTAGGATCGGCTTGTTTATGTATTTCAGTGGACTTGTAACAGTGCCTTCGGACTCGGTGAGGAAAGAACGGAGAACTACTCTCCTCATTTACTTGGTACACCACTTCAGGGGTAGTATACCTATTACCCAGAGGCCTCGGATTCGATTCTTTACCAGCCTGGGATGAGGGCTGGTAGAGGGTTAATCCATCCTCGTGAGGAAAGTCGAGAAGCAGCTTCATACGGGAGGCAGCGTACCTGGTCACAGAAGCCGAGCAATAAGGCTCCGGATGTCATCACGTGGCACTCAGATAAGCTTATCTGCAGACCATCTGGCTGGGCTGCAGTCTTCTAAGCAGTGTCCTTAATGGGATATGTGTTCAGTGACAGCTGATGGTGAATCTGTTGGAAATCCTACCTAGCTAACTGGTTAGCATGATGACCTTTGTTTCAAGGAGTCCTTGGTTCAATTTACGGTGCGTTGTGGATATTAACCTTCATTGGTTAATTCCTCTGTCTCGGGGACTGGGTATTTGTGCCGTCTTCAACATTAGAAACCATCTTAGGCTGTTCCCATCCTCAGAGATAAGCGCAGGTCCCCCATGGGAGTCAGTTTCAAAGACCTGCACCGGGCCTTCCGAAGTGCATGTGGTATTATTATTATTATTATTATTATTATTATTATTATTATTATTATTATTATTATTATTATTATTATTATTACTGGACTGACTAGCTCAGGCGGTTGAACGATGGCCTTCTGACGCCAAGTGGGCAGGTTCGAGCCTGATTCAGTCCGGTGGTATTTGAAGCTGCTCGAATACGCCAGCCTTGTGTCGGCAGATTTAACGCCACGTAAAAGAACGCATGCGGGACAAAATTTCTGCACCTCGGCGTCTCCGAAAACCGTAGAAAATGAGTTTGTGCGACGTAAAAGTAACATTGAAAACGTATTATTATTATTATTATTATTATTATTATTATTATTATTATTATTATTATTATTATTATTATTATCATCATCATCATCATCTGTTTACCCTCCAGGTTCGGCTTTTCCCTCGGACTCGGTGAGGGATCCCACCTCTACCGCCTCAAGGGCAGTGTCCTGGAGCTTCAGACCCTTGGTCGGGGATACAACTGGGGAGAATGACCAGTACCTCGCCCAGGCGGCCTCACCTGCTAAGCTGAACAGGGGTCTTGTGGAGGGATGGGAAGATTGGAAGGGATAGGCAAGGAGGAGGGAAGGAAGCGGCCGTGGCCTTAAGTTAGGTACCATCCCGGCATTCGCCTGGAGGAGAAGTGGGAAACCACGGAAAACCACTTCCAGGATGGCTGAGGTGGGAATCGAACCCACCTCTACTCAGTTGACCTCACGAGGCTGAGTGGACCCCGTTCCAGTCGTCGTATCATTTTTCAAATTTCGTGGCAGAGCCGGGAATCGAACCCGGACCTCCGGGGGTGGCAGCTAATCACGCTAACCACTACACCACAGAGGCGGACATTATTATTATTATTATTATTATTATTATTATTATTATTGTTTTTTTTTTTTTTTTTGCTAGGGGCTTTACGTCGCACCGACACAGATAGGTCTTATGGCGACGATGGGATGGGAAAGGCCTAGGAGTTGGAAGGAAGCGGCCGTGGCCTTAATTAAGGTACAGCCCCAGCATTTGCCTGGTGTGAAAATGGGAAACCACGGAAAACCATCTTCAGGGCTGCCGATAGTGGGATTCGAACCTACTATCTCCCGGATGCAAGCTCACAGCCGCACGCCTCTACGCGCACGGCCAACTCGCCCGGTTTTTTATTATTATTATTATTATTATTATTATTATTATTATTATTATTATTATTATTATTATGGAAATATTGTGGATCACAGAGGTGAAGGAAGGTGTGGGCATGAATGGGTGGATATAAAAGTCAGAAGATTAATAACAAACTTTAAAACTGGAGCTATATTTCTTTCTCGTTTTCTTCTTTTCAATTTTTAAATTTCACACTTTACTAAACAAATAACAATTCAGGTACAGAACTAGCTCGTTATCTAGAGGAACAATTTAGATAGGTCAAGAGTAATCAGATAACAATAAATTAACAATATGAGTTTAAGCTCCCTAATTATACACTTTACTTGAGCAGAACTGCTCCTCTCACTCAATAATCACGGAGACGAATCTCCCAATTTCTTTTACACCAATAGAATGATCATCTTTGCTCTACAAATTTACACTTTCCAGGCCTGTCAAAGGCACAACCTATATTTAACAAAATTAAACAGTACTCACTGTCTTAACCGCTCAATAGTCTGACATCCTTAACATGAAATGAATGAAATGGAATTTAACAGGGGTAACAAGTACCCATTCTACAGGGCCTTTGGTAAAAACAAAAGGTTAAAGTTAATGGCTGCAAATCAAAAGGGTAAGGAGGCGAACTCTTGCACTCCTTGAAATTTACCAGAAATGTTCAAAACCCTATTTGCGCTTATGGCCCGACGGTACAGAGGCTAAGCCTATACCATGGAGGTGACTAGACGGAGAAAATTATTTAAGTTACAGAAATTACTTGATAGATTTAAAGGTTACAAATTCATAGTCACCTCAATATCAAGTTGGGAGGAAATAGACGAGGGTACCTCACTTGTTATTCTCTAAGTTCGGATAAGTTTGAAATTTACATTTAAGGTTTGACATTTACACTTTAGAAAATAAGTTTATATTACTAAAGATCTGAAACCTTCCTCTCGAGCTAGCTTTCAAAGACTATCACATAGTTAAACTGAAACTGCCATTACCTTGAGCTGGTGGTCTTTCCGAAGATTGTCGAGGGAGCCTTTCTCACTATCTCCGTTAAGTACACACTCTAGACCGGAGCGTTCACTAAGAAAACCTGGTCCGAAAATGTGCCAGCTTTTATGGCAGAGGGGAAGGTTCCAGAACACTCTGGGCCAATGCCCTGACACACCTGAAATTCTTATTGGATAATCAAATAAATATCAAAATTTTATCATTGGTGAATAAGTAAGTGCACAAACGTTTTGATTGGCCAACGCCTTAATTTGGCGGGAAGAGATAGAAGTGCTCATAACTTTTGAGCATCAAAAACAAACACTGAATATTCCAGTTTAGGAAACCTTGACATACCAAATTACTTTAGAAATTAATAGTTCATTTTCACCCCAGAGGGCACAACATAAGTTGATGGTAGAGACATCTGTCGAAAAATGTCCAAACTTCTTGAACTAGTAGTTTCAAAGTTTATGTTGCAGATGGTTTTATACAAGGCGCTTAATTTGAATGCACGGGGCGCGTGTACCTCAGGTACAATTCTTCTTCTTCTTCTTCTTCTTCTTCTTCTTCTTATCATCATCATCATCATCGTCATCATCATAGCATATCATATCTGACTCCGCAACTAACTGGTTAGCATGCTGCCATTTCGTTCATTGAGTCCTGGGTTCGATGACCTTGGTCGTATTAAATCTGTGCACAAGTTCAGTTACTACTGTAGGCCTTCAGCTTCGGGCTACTCCAACCGACGCATCGGCGCTAAGCTGTCTTATCTGTGCCGGCAAGATGGCAGAGTGACCTTGTCACCAGCGTTCATACCAGTGTGCCTATGTTTCGAATCCTGATCAATGTGAAGTTTTCGAAATGAAAAATCAGGCCCTTGTGGTTCGAACTACTAGCCGGCCCCGTGGTGTAGGGGTAGCGTGCCTGCCTCTTACCCGGAGGCCCCGGGTTCGATTCCTGGCCAGGACAGGGATTTTTACCTGGAACTGAGGGCTGGTTCGAGGTCCATTCAGCCTACGTGATTAGAATTGAGGAAATATCTGACGGTGAGATGGCGCCCCCGGTCTAGAAAGCCAAGAATAACG
This sequence comes from Anabrus simplex, assembly GCF_040414725.1. Taxonomy (NCBI): domain Eukaryota; kingdom Metazoa; phylum Arthropoda; class Insecta; order Orthoptera; family Tettigoniidae; genus Anabrus; species Anabrus simplex. The sequence goes on from NC_090267.1 coordinate 289,229,035, forward strand.
GCCGAGAAGATTCGTCGTGCTGACCACACGACACCTCGTAATCTGCAGGCCTTCGGGCTGAGCAGCGGTCGTTTGGTATTCCAAGGCTCTTCAAGGGCTGTAATGCCATGGTTTTTTTTTTTTGTTCGAACTACTCGTCTGACGTCAAAAGAATAGACACGCAAGAAAACTAATCACCGAGGAGGCGATACGATTACTTTAGATATACCAAAGCCATTCACTGCGCATCCGATCAGAGGTTCAGGTAACATCATCAAACATAAGTTGCGTCATGTGAGTTCTCAGATGGCCAGCCGTAGAAATTTTATTTCCCAGGAGAGTAGTATGATTTGTTTTCCCCATTGCTGGAATAATTCTCGATCTTGCTGTAAAGGAGAAGCAGGCCAACGGACTAATAATTGTATATTTGCATGTGCGCTTAGAGTAGGTACTTATTCTATCGCTAAATTAAGAGTAATGACCAGGCTTGCGTAGGATAGGAGCCAATTAAATATTTACTTTGTAATGATAAGGTAATTGCTCCTCCTTTAACGAGATTTTAATTTCAGAGTGCATATGAGGCTTAATTAGTTTCGGTGTTGAACTGGCTTATAAAACCACGGCTAGTAGCCATACAAGGGTGTGACCATACCTTGACCATCCTCCAAAAACAGTGATCACAAAGTCACTTACAATGCACCATGTGGGTTACACCTCCATTCGTCCACCTTGCTTAGCAAATCAGTGTTAGCTGTGCCCCTATTCATGGCATAACACATGACTAGCCAGCGCTGAAATGAAATGGCGTATGGCTTTTAGTGCTGGGAGTGTCCGAGGACAAGTTCGGCTCGCCAGATGCAGGTCTTTTGATTTGACATCCGTAGGCGACCTGCGCGTCGTGATGAGGATGAAATGATGATGAAGACGACACATACACCCAGCCCCCCGTGCCAGCGAAATTAACCAATAATGGTTAAAATTCCCGACCCTGCCGGGAATCGAACCCGGAACCCCTGTGACCAAAAGCCAGCACGCTAACCATTTAGCCATGGAGCCGGACAGCCTGCACACGTTGAAGCAGTGCTCGTGAGATTTACGCTAGCAACTCCATGAGTTCAAAAATCCCTGTTTTCAGCCCTTAACGTGGCAAACATCTAAACATTTCCATACTAATTATGCGATAGTTAATTTTACATGGTGATTCCTTCAATGTTCGGCATTTTTTGGTGTTAAAAATTCGGTTTCAGAGAAACAATTTGGATATTTTGTAAATGTATAATACAGTTACGTACTAAAATAGATATATTATCAAGAGCTCTCTTTATTTTCCCCTAAGTAAAGCATTGGCCATCGGAGTTTATTGTATCTTCAGCAGTAACAGTCTGCACCCCTGGTCCAAGCGTCGCACTTCGTGAATTCATCTTACGGTTAGTTGCACCCCTGTTCAACGAAACAATTCGTGATAAACTAATAAATGTTGTACCACTAACCATGGTACCACATCGGCAAGCTCGTGCTGAATGTCCCCTTGCCCAAAGCACTTCTGGTGAAAAACTAACACTCGTCGCACCTCTGTTCGAAGCGTCACCAAAGGAACCACTCGTGATGTACCTGTGTGAATCGCACAGGGCGTACACTTGATAAATCAATGCTCATTGCGCCCCTGAACAAAGGATTCTCACTTGAAAGAGACACCTTGGTTACATCTCTGACCATAGCGCCACATGCAGTGAACTGGGGCATATTGCGCCTCTGGTTGTAACACCAGATGTGATGATGTATTTAGTTGTTTGAGGAAAGATCGATGCTGAATCTATAATCTTATTTTGAAAAGAAAGAACGTGATAAATTTTGGTGGAAGTAAATAAAATAAGAATAACAGAGTTTATTCGCTCTCTTTAGGTCAAAACCTCTCTAATTTTGACAGCCAGACAAGTGCTGCTATGTGATCTGCATTTCCGTCCTGAATGGCAGGTTGTGCAGGATACGAACTAGGACTTTGTTCTACAGATTCTCTGCTTCCCTGATCACTTCGCTTACATCGAATGCATACATCTGTGGTAGTCATATTGATAATCCTAGTAATAATAATAATAATAATAATAATAATAATAATAATAATAATAATAATAGTGCGCAGCTGTGAGCTTGCATCCAGGAGATAGCGGGTGCGACGTAAAGCAAATTGCAAAAAAAAAAAAAAAAAAAAAAAGGAATTGCTACTGTAATGTTTCAGATTTCATTCGTAATGTTTTCTTTCAGTTCCTCCAATGTGGGAGGAATTGTTCGATACACATTTTATTTCGGTTTACCCCACAAGTAAAAATCACACACTGTTAGATCTAGAGAACGAGGGGGAAATAGACCAGCACTGATCACTCTGTCTGCAAACATTTTTGAGATTGTAAGAAGGTAATCTTCTTCTGTATGAGCATGGGCTGAATCTTGTTGAAACCATCCACGCGATTTTTCTTCTTCCGTTAACTCAACGGCATCAAAATGCCATTTTGGTACTTCTCTGCATTTAATTGAAAATGAAAACCTACAACCTGTTTTCCAGTCATTGACCGGGTCAGGGATGTAATGAATGAAACATATATAGGCTGTTATTACAATGGGGTCGCCACTCCCAAGGTGATTAATTAATGAGTGATAAATGCTATGAAATTATGATGGAGAGTGTTGCTGGAATGAAAGATGACAGGGAAAACAGGAGTACCCGGAGGAAAACCTGTCCTGCCTCCGCTTTGTCCAGCACAAATATCAAATGGAGTCACCGGATTTGAACCACGGTATACAGCGGTGAGAGGCCGACGCGCTGCCGTCTGAGCCATGGAGGCTCCTCTGCGTTTAATTATTATTATTGTCGTCTCGAAAAACTAGGCCCAATTATTCGTCTTGCACTAACAGCACACCAAACAACAATTTTTCTATCATAATGAGAGACTTCATAAACACCATTACGATTTTCTTCACGCCGATAGCGAGAGTTATGACTGGTCATACGACCATTAAGATGAAACCAGAACTTTTACATACGAAAATACGGTGTTGCAATGATAACTATCTCACCATGTTATCAGCTGAGATCCAGACTGGCGACTCATGCTTGCCAGGTCGAACACGTGCAGGCTACGTGCAAGGTTAAGAACTATGCGCGCCGCTCATACTGCAGCTGCCATAGCTCAGAGTACAAACACCGTGCGTTCAGTGTAGGTTTATGTGAGAGACGCTGTAGACACTTGAGCCGGTTGATATTGTGATAAGAACATTAACGGACAAACTAGTTTTACGTTGAATCCGCCCTACAGGGGCTTGACTTTTCATTTCAGGAATTCCCGCATGCATTGACTCGAATTCACGCCAGTGCCTTCTTGGCGAGAAGAACATTTATTGCCATTGTTAATGCGTTATGCAAACCTTAAGCCGGGATGTCTCACGATGTCAATTCTCATGCACGGTTCCTATTTATTGTACTATAACGGTGTGATTATTGTTTTAAGAGACGTAACAGCCTGTATTAACATCTATCGTAGGATAATGACGGAAAGATCCAGACTTCCGAGGAATGCAGATATGAGCTAAAGACAGGATAGGATCATGAAGAGTGTGAACAATAAAAGCCTTTCTAGGCCTCGCAAACTTCTTATTATCTGGTTCGAAAGAGAACGAGAGTCGATCAAGGTTAATCAGATAGGGAGTATATAAGAGATGAGCTTAAAAAAGTAAATTATATAAAACCAATATTAGATTTACCTATGACCCTGTCGTAGTTACTGCTCGGGGGCATGAATTATTATTATTATTATTATTATTAGTATTAACATGTAAAGAAAGCGTATGAACAATATCACCAAAGATGACCTGATGTGGATAGGTAATTGTACGTAGATGAATGGAACGGGCCAAAAGAATGTAGATTACAAAACAAAAAATCGTGGTAATTTTCGGTAGTAACCTGGAAAGGTTTGGCCAAGCGGCATGGGAACCTTTCTGGATTGTAATAAAAATCATAGAAAAGGAAGGAAAAGAGAGTCCTCTACTGGGTTTTCTGTTAAAATTTGAGGGACATAATAGAGTAATTTTATCTCTGTAGCTTTTTATGAACGACAAGTTGAAGCAAATCTGTAATATAAAAATTAAGAAAAGTATTATGAAATACACCCGTATTGATAATCAGAGGCTGATATCTGGTTAGAAGGCCACAATTTGCAGCAGGTAAAATAGTTTGCATAACCAGGCAGCCCAATAACATCGGACGGAAAATGCGAAAAGGAAATTGTAACCAGGATAGCAAAAGAAAACAAGCATTCAACGAGAAAATACTCGACTGACATGTAGGTCGGTTAGTTCGAAAACTCAATATGTCCATGTTAAAGTGAATTGATAAAAATTCGAACATCTGTTATCAGTGTTAATATCACGATTAAACCGATGAGAATGTGTATTATGATAAAGGAAATTATTATGACTGAAATATAAATAATGACAATAATGTAGGATTTAAGTAGAGTTAAATATTAATGAAAGCTTGTTAGACATTTTGATAGTACATAATTATATCACACCCCCGAATTATATGTAGAAGTTAGAGATATTATTGTCAGTGTTCGATTTATTATTATTATTATTATTATTATTATTATTATTATTATCAGTATTTCATTTGTATATTTTGCCATTTATATATTTAAGCTGGAAGATATCCACATATGTAGGTATGAGTAATTTGTTTTGCACGAGTAGGAAAACATTGCTTTAATACCTCTGGTAATTTGGATGAGTCATGTGGCTACCCCAGTGTTTGTTTTGATGTACTTGTGTCGGGAAATTCCTTGAGTCATGTATATATCCCAGCCTGATGAGATGAGCTTGTTGTTGTATTAGGGAAGTTCGTTGACTCATGTAATAAACTCCAGCGTTTGTTTATGTCTTGGGAGCATGAAGAAGTTCAGGGCAACCCTGAACGGTGGATCACTCATGATTGGCTGGCAAGGACCAATCCAGACGTATCATCTGAGAGGACGGGGATGTTGATGTCTATAAAAGTTGACCATACGGTGGCAACCAGGGACATTGTAAAGGAACGAGAAGGAAGACAACTACAACCAGTGACACTGTATAAGAGAACCACTCGGTACGGACAAGGAGGACAACTGACGCACTGTACGAGTAGGAAGTAGTGCTGGATATACGGTATTCGAGTGACACGGCTGCAATGGATTGGACTTCAAACGTTCATGGAATGTAGTCTTGTTATGTTCGTGGAAAGTGGCTGATCAACAAATTGTGGAGGGCGTATGCATTAAGTATTGTAGTACTTGTGGAGGTCTGGCATTATATGTTGGTGAAAGCTATCACAGACTTTCCATAATTTATGTTGAGGATCGACAGACGTGTGTATATATCTTTACAACAAGTGTTAAAATATGTGAACACAGTATTACAAGGTACAGTATCTGTGTGATATGATAACTGCCGATTATGAGAATCGGTAAGTCGAATTGATATAGAGACAGTGAAGGGTATTTATCTTCATCCATGTACATTGTTCATCGGACTATCTACATATGGTAGCTTAGTTCTCGCTTTCGTTTTCCTGCGGTTTTCATTATTGTTGTTGTTGTAAATATGGAGTCTTCCAGCAATGTTTTGTGTGTGTATTATATGTATAATTTTGTGTGTTGATGAGGTGCTCATGCACGGATTTTGTTAAGAATATAGTTAACTATTTTAGAATCAGTGGAGTTATTGACGAACCTAGGTGCAGTTCCTACCTACTTAGTCGTTTTCAGGAGGTTAGGTAAGGCCTGCAGCAGATGTACCAGTACGCAGCATTATGTACACGCCCTGGGATATAAAGTTTATCATGCTCTATCAAAATTCTATGGATCCATTCTGGTGAACTCTGGCGCCCATACTACGGACATTTCGGTACATTATTTTGAGTAATATTAATTTATTTCAAGTATTTTATGAAGTTTTGAGCAATATTTTTATTTACATATTTTGTTCATGATCTTATTTGTCAGTATTCATCAAAAAGTTACAATTGGCTTCGCAACGTGTGGCTGAATGATTGGTACATCTGTTAGGCTTATAAGTGTAGGTGCACTTGTCAGGTGTGGTTGGAATTCTGCAAACTATGCCAGTGAAGTGTTTTGTATGTACGTGATATGTATGTTGTAGTATGAAGAAATGTTGTAGCGAGTCCAGTATTATAAAACTGAGAAGTAGAGAGGTTGTTAAAGTTGTTGGTACTATGAATCAGGATAAGAGAAGTCAAAAGAATTCCACCACATTGAGTCTATGGAATTTAAGTGAGAGCAGCGAAATGGCTGATAGTAGGAAAGATCAATCGGCGAAGATAGGTGAGGAACCGAGTAACCCGCCTCAAACTCAGAATGTAGGGGATCAAGACGAGTCTTCAATGCTCCGTATGCTTAAATCGCTACTTGATAGTCAGAGTAAAGAGTTGAAGAGTGAATTGAATTCCTTAAGTAATGAAATATGCAGTATTAACAATAAAATCGATAATAATAATGTTGATTTGTTCAGTAAAATTGATAATAATAATGTTGAATTGTCCAGAAAAATTGATAATAATAATAATAATAATAATAATAATAATAATAATAATAATAATAATAATAATAATAATAATAATGTTAAATTGTCCAGTAAAATCGATAATAATAAAGTTGAATTGTCCAGTAAAATTGATAATAATAGTGTTGAATTGTCCAGTAAAATTGATAGTCAGAGTAAAGAGTTGAAGAGTGAATTGAGTTTTTTAAGTAATGAAATATGCAGTATTAATATTGAATTAAATTCAGTTAGTATGGAATTGTCCAGTAAGATTGAGAATCAAAGTAAGGAGTTAAATTCAGTAAGTGTTGAATTGTCTAGTAAAATTGATAGTTTAAGCAGTGTTGTGAATGGTAGAATAGATGAATTGAACCAGAAGTTTGACCATCAAAGCAGAGAAATTCTGGAAGTCAATAATAAGGTACTTGGAACTGAGCGAGAAAATCGAATGCCGATTTAATGTAGTTAGGAAGGAATTTGTTGAAAACAGCAAGGAATGCGACAAGAGAATAAAAATAGTGGAAGATAAAGTCGAAGAAATAGATAGAATTAAAACCGATCAGAATGTTTTAGTGAAGCAAATAGAAGAGAGGGATGAGAAATTAGAGAATGACCTGAAGTCGGTAAAAGATGACCTCAAGTCAGTAGAAGGAAATGCCAGAATGGTAGTTGAAGAAGGAATTAATGCATGTCATGTGAAGTTAAGACAGGAGATCAGTCAAATCCAAGTAGGTAGCAGTATATGTAATAGGTACGTATCTTGTACGAAGGACTCTGAATTACCCAAATTTAATGGCCGGCAGTTTAATCCGATGGAATTCTTGAAAACGGTGGAGAAACGGTTTTCCAAGAATCTTGACGATGGTTTGATTGAGTGGAGCATGGTTGATGAGATGTTGGGTGTTGCATTTGTTGGAGAGGCGAGAGTTTGGTTTCAAGTTTATAGACAGGGTATTTCGAGTTTAGATGGATTTAGGGAGAAATTTAGTTCTAAATTTTGGAGCGAAGCCATTCAGGGAAGGGAAAGGGATTGCGTGCTATTTGGCAAATATAGACCTCAGGAAGGTGTATCTATGACGGAGTATATCTTGGCGCATGTTCTGATCAGTCAGAATATTGAAGGTCTAGCATCGGAGAGAGATACAGTGCGCCAGATGTCGCGGCATTTTCCTGAGAAGGTCGGATTAGCTGCATGTATGCAGAATATTGTTACAATTAAAGAATTAGAGCAGCTGTTAGAGAGTGTTGATGCTTTGGAAGGGCAAGGGAGGACTAGGCAAAGTGAAGGTAGAAATTACGGGGATAATGGGAGACAAGGTATTCAGGTAGCGGGAGATAGGAATAATCAGAATTTCAGTCATTCTAGGCAAGGGAATCAGGGTGGTAATTCCGGAAGGGGAAACAGACACTCTAATCAAGGAGGTAATTACCAGGAATACTATGGCAGAAAACCTAATCAAGGGGAATCAGAAAGTAGGGGGCGTACGGATCTGAGACCTCCAGATCAAGTGCCGAGACATGATAATAGTGAACAGTCCACATCAAGTAATTTAAACCGGAATCGGACTTCTTAGTTGGGTCAGATAGGCAGTCCGATACCGAAATTCCTATTCACGTGATGAAACAGGTAAGTTATGATTTAGACGTGAAAGGAATTATTGAATGACCAAGTGTTTTGGGATCAGGAGGAATCTGAAGCTATTATGATTACGCCTATGATTGAAGTTGAGATTTGGGAGAACAAGGTCAAGGCTTTATTAGATTCAGGTAGTGAGAAGTCTTGTATTAATCTTAAGTTTTATGATGATGCTAAGAGGAAAGGACATGTCATAGAGGAAATTCCTGTTAGTAACACTTTCATCTTGTCTGCGGTAGGCAGCAAATCACATAGAATTAAGAGTCAAGTGGCTATTCCAGTTAAGATAGGCAGTGAGACTGATTTTCAGGTATGTTTATTAGTGCCTAATTTAGTATATCCGGTGATGTTTGGGGCTGATTGGTTGGGTAGTCAAGGCGTTAAGCTAGATTATGATAATGCGACGGTTCGATTCTTTTGGGGTAGTTCTCGTGATGTAATGAAATTGGAGTACAAGATCGATGAGGGAATTTTTGTTCATGAGTTGAGTTGTATCCAGGTGGCTTACGATGTTGAAGTAAATAACGTTTGTGATAGTGAGTCACAGGTAAATTTGTGTCACATGTCTGTGGAGACTAGTCAGGAAGACCAGTTCCTCAAGGCTGTGGACAGAACGAATTTAGTACAGGAGCGGAAGGATTGCTTATTTTCTTTTTTAGTAGAGTATAGCGAAGTTTTTAGTGGTAAGCCTGGAAAAACTCACCTTTATGAAAATAAGTTTGACATCACTGATCGCTCGAGTTTTGTGGGACCGCGGTACCCTATCCCTCATGTTCATGCCAGAGCTGTAGATGAGGTTATATCGAAAATGTTGGAGGATGGGATCATTGAACCTTCAAGTAGTCAATATGTGAACCCTTTAGTGGTTGTAGCCAAGAAGGATGGGAGTGTTCGCGTGTGCTTGGATGCGAGACAGATGAACAGACGCATTGCACCCGATCAACAACGACCTGAGGCTACTGAAGACCTGATCCAACGTTTCGATGGTAGGAAATGGCTCACGACGGTAGATTTAAGCTCTAGTTTCTGGCAAGTTCCCTTAAGGAAGGAAGATCGGCAGTTCACCGCATTTCTTTATAAGATTAAGTTATTTCAGTTCACACGCGTCCCGTTTGGCACAAAAACATCATCTGCCGCACTTATCAGGGCATTAGACATTGTGTTGGGACATGAAACGGAGAATTTCACTACGAGTTATGTTGATGACCTGGTCATTGCGTCACATACATTCGAGGAACACATGAGACACTTAGGGATGGTTTATCGTAAGTTGAAGGATGGGGGGTTCACCCTGAAATTGAATAAATCTAAATTTTGTGCACAACACATAACATTTCTAGGTCACACTATCACGCAGCAGGGTTTAACTCCAGAACAGACGAAATTACAACACATTTTCAACACCAGGACACCACGTAACGTCAAACAACTTCGGTCCTTTTTGGGAGTGTGCAATTATTTTAGGAGGTTTGTAATCAGGTATTCATTCCTTGTAGAGCCATTTAGGGAACTTATTAAGAGTATTGCTAGGTGGAATTGGGGTCCGGAGCATGATACAGCTTTCACACAGCTTAAGTTAGGTTTTCGAGAAGCTGTCATGCTAAAATATCCTAGATCAGACCGTGCATACTTAGTGATGACTGATGCTAGCGATAAGGGGATTGCAGGGGTGTTATTTCAGGAGGATGATGAGGGTAACCTTGGGATTGTGTCTCTAGCTAGTAGGGGACTTAGTTTAGCTGAGAAGAGGTATACCGTTACCGAATTAGAGTTGCTTGCCATTGTGTACTCCTTGGGTAAATTTAGAACGTATGTGTTAGGAACTAAATTTAAGATTATGACTGATCACAATGCTCTGATATTTATGCAGACGTGTAAGTTAACATCTAATCGCATGTCTCGTTGGATTCTTGCCTTATAAGAGTACGACTTTGACATATCCCATGTCAAAGGGGCAGACAATGTCTTAGCAGATTTCTTGAGTAGAAACCCTCAGGTATCTCGTGAAGACATTGTTGCCGAACAGTCAGGAGGAATTTTAGTATGTACTGCTAAATTTTATGATCGTAAGGAGGAGAAGTTACGTTTGCGTAAGATTAATGTGGAACAGAGGAAGGAGGTTGACCTCATTCAGATAATTGGTGAATTGGAGGCTAGTGAGCCTGATACTCAGATTCAGAAAGGTAACATGTGGTACCGTTTACAAGGTGATTTACTGGCTAAGAAGTGTTATAACGATGTGTGGTGTGTGATAGTCCCCAAGTCTTTGATAGAAGACATTGTTTGGTTTTATCACAAGGAGTTGGGTCATTTCGGTCCGGACAAGGTTTTATGTGCTCTTCAGTACAATTTCATTTGGAAGAACATGGGAAGGGACGTTAGGAAAATTCTAGCGACTTGTGACTTGTGTCAGCGCTGCAAGCATCCCAACAGGCATTTAGAGGGTCCTAGACAGGTAGTTTTGACGCAGGCGCCTGGAGAGCTTGTATGCGTGGATCTGTATGGACCGTTAGTGTCTTCTCGGTATGGATACCAGTTCATATATGTCGTATTAGATGCCTTCAGCAAATACGTCAAGTTGTATCCCCTGAGAAAAGCCACAGGGAGAGGGTGTGTCAATCAGATCATTGACAAGTATGTGCCTGAGTTTGGTAAGCCACTCAGGATACTATCAGACCATGGATCACAATTTTCCTCAAAAATCTGGAGAACCAAATTGGCCGAAATTGGGATCCAACATATTTATTCGTCGATACGATATCCGCAAGGGAATATGTCTGAAAACGTCATGAGAGAACTCGGCAGGATGTTCAGGTCGTATGTGAGCGAGAAACACAGCTCATGGTTTAATCGCCTGGACGATATTGAGCGGTGGTTTAACGTCACTAAGCACGACAGTACTGGACACTCTCCGATTGAGGTTCAATTAGGTAGGAAGCCTACCAACGAACTCGCTAGAATACTAGGTTTAGCTACAGGAGAGGCGGTACCCAGGGATATCTGCATCCAGCTGGTTAGGGATAATTTAATAAAGGCAGGTAATAGGAGAATTCGCCAGCAAAAGGGGAAGGTACAGGACGAGTTTGAGGTGGGTGACGAGGTGCTTCTCAGAGTTCCTCATTTGTCGAATGCCGATCAGAAAACTATGCATACGTTTTTTCAATTGTATCAGGGTCCATATACTGTGGACAGTAGAATAGGCAAGTGTGCTTATAGGCTCCTAACCACTGACAAGGTCCTTGGGACATTTAATATCTATAGCCTTCGCAGATATAAGAGATAGGATCTGCACCTTGGATGTATATATTATCAGTTATGAGTTATGTGTACAGTAGCAAGAAGGGATTGTGTTCAATGGTATATGAAACAATCAGAGTTGTGTGTATATAGCCATATTATTATTATTATTATTATTGTTTGGACAAATTGTATTTCGTGTGTGCGAATACAATGCAGTAGACGCAATGTATATATCATTATTACAGTAAATCAAGTGTTCAGTTATGTCATTATAAGGTGATGTATGAAGTTCTGTTTTATGGTGAATCATAATATGTGATATCATCGATTCACCAAGGGGGCGTTATGTGATAGTACATATATCACACCCCCGAATTATATGTAGAAGTTAGAGATATTATTTTCAGTGTTCGATTTATTATTATTATTATTATTACTATCATTATTATTATTATCAGTATTTCATTTGTATATTTTGCCATTTATATTTGTAAGCTGGAAAATATCCACATATGTAGGTATGAGTAATTTGTTTTGCACGAGTGGGAAAACATTGCTTTAATAACTCTGGTAATTTGGATGAGTCATGTGGCTACCCCAGTGTTTGTTATGGTGTACTTGTGTCGGGAAATTCCTTGAGTCATGTATATATCCCAGCCTGATGAGATGAGCTTGTTGTTGTATTAGGGAAGTTCGTTGACTCATGTAATCAACCCCAGCGTTTGTTTATGTCTTGGGAGCATGAAGAAGTTCAGGGCAACCCTGAACGGTGGATCACTCATGATTGGCTGGCAAGGACCAATCCAGACGTATCATCTGAGAGGAGGGGGATGTTGATGTCTATAAAGGTTGATCATACGGTGGCAACCAGGGACATTGTAAAGGAACGAGAAGGAAGACAACTACAACCAGTGACACTGTATAAGAGAACCACTCGGTACGGGCAAGAAGGACAACTGACGCACTGTACGAGTAGGAAGTAGTGCTGGATATACGGTATTCGAGTAACACGGCTGCCATGGACTGAACATCAAACGTTCATGGAACGTAGTCTTGTTATGTTCGTGGAAAGTGGCTGATCAACAAATTGTGGAGGGCGTATGCATTAAGTATTGTAGTACTTGTGGAGGTCTGGCATTATATGTTGGTGAAAGCTATCTCAGACTTTCCATAATTTATGTTGAGGATCGACAGACGTGTGTATATATCTTTACAACAAGTGTTAAAATATGTGAACACAGTATTGCAAAGTACAGTATCTGTGTGATGTGATAACTGCCGATTATGAGAATCGGTAAGTCGAATTGATATAGAGACAGTGAAGGGTATTTATCTTCATCCATGTTCATTGTTCATCGGACTATCTACAAATGGTAGCTTAGTTCTCGCTTTCGTTTTCCTGCGGTTTTCATTATTGTTGTTGTTGTAAATATGGAGTCTTCCAGCAATGTTTTGTGTGTGTATCATATATATAATTTTGTGTGTTGATGAGGTGCTCATGCACGGATTTTGTTAAGAATATAGTTAACTATTTTAGAATCAGTGGAGTTATTGACGAACCTAGGTGCAGTTCCTACCTACTTAGTCGTTTTCAGGAGGTTAGGTAAGGCCTGCAGCAGATGTACCAGTACGCAGCATTATGTACACGCCCTGGGATATAAAGTTTATCATGCTCTATCAAAATTCTATGGATCCATTCTGGTGAACTCTGGCGCCCATACTACGGACATTTCGATACATTATTTTGAGTAATATTAATTTATTTCAAGCATTTTATGAAGTTTTGAGCAATATTTTTATTTACATATTTTGTTCATGATTTTATTTATCAGTATTCATCAAAAAGTTACAACATGTTGAGTTTCGGAAAGTACAAGTGGTCATGTTCAGTACTGGAACAAACAACAATGGACACAATGTGGTTTGGAATGGATTCTGAAGGAAGTTGCTGACTTAATACAACTAAACATTCTTATTTAAGTTCAGGATAGCTCTTATTTGATGACAATGCTGTATTTTACAATGGGAAAATTTCCTCTTCAATGATTACTTCAATACTGACAGTAAATTAGTTTCGTCTTCTTGGAAAACGCTTCCAAATTTCTGAAAAATATCTCTATAATCCCCTTGCTTTAGAATTATTTCTCGTCTTCGGATTTCGTTTTGAATGCGACCAAATAGTCTGTCTGGTGGTGTAAAGGATGTCCTGGTACCGGAAAAAATACAAGTACTGTTTTTATGTGATTTGGAGGGTCATTTTTCAACCACTTACTTAATATACCCAAAATAATTTTAAGTTTGTTTTACCCCCCCCCCCCCCGCAACGCAGCCATCTGCCAAAAGGCGAATAGTGTGCACAGTCGCAGGGAAGACCGTGTAATTTAACCTGTGATGAACACAGAAAGGTATTTGGTTAGAACTTTTAAAACCGTCACTTTCTTTCCAGCAATAAATACATAATCCTTCGCATATTGTAAAGTTACACATGTAAAGCTGGCGATTTAGGCAGCTTTCGCATCAGAGCGTTCTTCTGACAATCAAATGTGTAAGTAATTTCTGCATCATTCTGTGTTCGCAAGTGTTTGTAAAATGTCCCTCACGTACTTCAGCTAGCAGCGTATCTTTCAATCTTTCCTATCAGTCTTCCTACTACGTCGTGGCTACAATGCTGTTTTCACAGACTCTTAATCCATTTCACTACTTATAAAAGCTACGTGAGTGTGCACACTGGCTTCTCTATAATGAAAGAAGTCACTGTCGATACATTGAAGTACGCATAATTAACAGCAAATCTTTCTTACAACAATAATCTTCCTTCTGTTACCAGGTTACTTTGGACATGTCCAGTTATGGAACAAAACATGGGGTTGACATACTCAGTTTGGAACACAACTGAAACTTTTAGGTTTAATATCTAAGGAACAAGAAGAGTTATGGAACAAAACATTATGACGTATTAAATAGAGAACCCCAAAGATTGTGAAACATACAATATCTCATTTTTTAATTTTTGTGGACATGTTGAGTTTTGGACCTAACCACCTCATATACAATCAACAACACAGAAGAGATATGAAAACATGTGTTTGGAGCGCATCAGCACACGCCTCGGAAACATAGATTTTCAGAAAGACTAAGCCGGATAGACTAAGAACATTTGAGATGTAGTGCCGGTGACGTATGTTAGGGATTTCTTTAACAGAGAGGGAAAAAATAATGAGCAAGTGCTCCTTTTAATACGAGAAAGGTACAGCCTCCTTGAAGCCATCGAGAGAAGGAAAACTCAACTGATACGATACTCTAATTCGTACAGCGTTTCTCAATAGCATCATATAAGGACGACCTTACAACAAATGCAAAGAGGAGAAGAACTCCACCTAATCAATACTTGTTTATTATTGTTATTAAAAATACAGAACCGGCTTCGACCCTAGCGGCTCATCCTCAGTTGGACATACATATAACACTTCGTGCAACTGCAAAAATTACCATATCATAAAGGAATATCATGTGACGGTAACATGTCAAGTTGTATTCATGAGTAGGGCATTCGTCAAATTGAAAGTTAAGTGTATATTATCATGCGTGAATGCGCATCTATGAAAAGTGAATATCCTAAACTTAAAACTAACTTATAAGTATTCATAAAATAAAAACAACATATGCGTAAAACACTTTCATGCCTGTGAATGTTTGTGATTAACGCTTGCACTGTTTCTTAATTCTTCAGTTTGACTGCTATCATTAAGTCTAGTTGTCCACAACACTGCATTATATTAGAAAATCAATGGCTTAAATTGTAATACGAGTTACACTTTAAAATACCAATATCTCATTTAAAAGATTTTTGTCACCATATGTACACGAAGGATAAGAAACACACCGGAGTGGTGGTTCCTTCCTTTTTGTAGTTGTCTGGTTTAATGCAATACAACATCACTTAATACGGCAAAGGACATTATGACTCATATTTAATGTAAACAACTGGTTTTTTTTTATACGGCAAGCTGCAATTTCTACACTTCCGTCCAAGCCTCAACTGAATCCACACCACGTCAATATTTTGCCTTTTAGAGATTGAGTTGTTTTAATATAATGCACAGTTATGGACAACTAGACTTAATGATACCGAGCTCGATAGCTGCAGTCGGTTAAGTGCGGCCAGTATCCAGTATACGGGAAATAGTGGGTTCGAACCCCACTGTCGGCAGCCCTGAAGATGGTTTTCCATTTTCACACCAGGCAAATGCTGGGGCTGTACCTTAATTAAGGCCACGGCCGCTTCCTTCCCACTCCTAGCCCTTTATTATCCCATCGTCGCCATAAGACCTATCTGTGTCGGTGCCACGTAAAGCAACTAGCAAGAAAAAAAAGACTTAATGATAGCAGTCAAACTGGAGAATTAAGAAAGAGTGCAAGCCATAAACTCAAACATTCACAAGCATGAAAGTGTTTTACGCGTATGTTGTTTTTATTTTATGGATACTTATAAGCTAGTTTTTAGTTTAGGAATATTCACTTTTCATAGATGCGCATTCACGCATGATAACATACACTTAACTTCCAATTTGACGAATTCTCTTCTCATGAGTGCCATTTGACATGTTACCATCACATGATATTCCTTTTTAGATATGGTAATGTCTGCAATTGCACGATGTATATGTATATGTATGTCCAGCTGAGGATGACCCGCTAGGGTCGAAACCGGTCCTGTATTTTTAATAACAATAATAATCAAGTATTGATTAGGTGGAGTTCTTCTTCTCTTTGCATTTGTGTGAGTCATCAATACGGATATGAAGCTCATAAATTACGAAGGACGACCTTAGCAAGAAATCAAACAACTGTCTGAAAGTAGGCAGCTAATACACCACCGTTGGGTTGATGATGCTGCTGCTACTGTTGCTGCTGTTGATGATTGATGATGATGAAGTGAATGATCTGTATTGATCTCTTTCTTATGGGTTTCATGACATTTGCTTCTAGGACCGAATATGGAAAATTATACCTCAGGTGGTCTGAACTACGATACACAATGTCTAGTGTCCCCTATCCATCGCCAGAAGCAACTTATACTCATGGTAGAGCCGGCGGCGGCTCAGTCTGTTAACACACAAGACACGACGATAGTTGGAGAATTATTTCATCTGTCTGCTGATTGTAATGACAATGCCGCATTTAATTTCCAGTCGAGCGACCTCTCCCCTAGCGGAGGCGGCCTCCCCTCGCCAGCTCAAGTGTGAACCCACTAATCCACCGCGCTAACAATACTACCGCTCAAATTAAATGCGACAAGCCCCTAATTGTGTCTACTCCATGCAACACCTCGTAAGTGGTAGCAATCCGAAAGTTAGCTTAACGCAGTTAACATACTTAAAAGAAATTGATCTGGTTAAGAATACAAGATTACAGAAGAGAGGTTCATATTGAACTAAATACATAACTCGTCTAACACTGCGGAGACTCGTCTGTTCACGAGGAAGAGTCCTCTGATAATGAAGATCTGAATTTAAGAATGCTTTACCGTTGGTCTATAGTAAGTGGTACTGTCACTCGTCACCAGATGGCTCACAGTGTGCTAGCCTTTCTATTGCTCTTCACTATAGCTCATTCCACGTTATGAAAACAGTACTGCTCTTACGGGCCTACAAGGAGTGAACACGTCCCCTCTGAGACACAGATAATTCCTCGGGATTAAGGTATATTTTACTGTATTTTGTAATGTGTTATGGAAGATAGACATAAGGATGGGGCATTTTTGCCGGTGACATTAAAACAACTAGGTAACATTTTCTTTTTCATAAATAAATGTATAGGGACGAAGCACCACGGCGGAAACAATCATCGCTTTGTGTTGCATTCCTTCATTTTCCTTCTTCTGTGCTGCTCTGTACAAGCCTCATGTAGTCCCTCACTCTGTGAACCGCCGGCAGCTCACTTCTCTAGTGAAGTCATCTACAGTAAACCATTTATTTGTTGCGTCGGTTTTCTAGCCTATTAAATGCAATTAAATGCATCCCTTAGCCCCTCCTCCCTCGAGCCCATAAAGATTATTTGTCTATTGTCTCCCCCAATTTGCTTTACACTTCAATGCTGAGATTTTTTATGCGCCGTAGTTTACCTCTGATTCTGTCTTCTTCTTCTTCTTTTCCTACCGCTTTTTCCCGCACCTGTGGGGTCGCGGGTGCGATCTGCGTCGCACATGTGGATTTGGCCCTGTTTTACGGCCGGATGCCCTTCTTGACGCCAACCCTATATGGAGGGATGTAATCACTATTGCATGTTTCTGTGATGGTTGGTAGTGTAGTGTGTTGTGTGAATATGAGGAGGAGAGTGTTGGGACGGACACAAACACCCAGTCCCCAAGCCAGAAGAATTAATCAGAAGCGATTAAAATCCCCGACCCGGCCGGGAATCGAACCCGGGACCCTCTGAACCGAAGGTCAGTACGCTGACCACTCAGCCAACGAGTCGGACTTTACCTCTGATTCTGTACGAACTAAAAATAGCACCCCGTCCCCTTCAGTTCATAAAAATAATTTGTAGCTTAGTTTCTTCCGCTTTCTGCCTTGAAATTAGACACTGAATTTCACGAATTAATGTGCCACCTTTTTTCCGTGATGATGTTGAGCAGAGCTGTTCGATTTGGCAACCCGGTTGTCATAAGAGCAATACTGTTTTACCGGGCGAGTTGGCCGTGCGGTTAGGAGCGCGCAGCTGTGAGCTCGTATCCGGGAGACGGTGGGCTCGAACCCCACTGTCGGCAGCCCTGAAGATGGTTTTCCGTGGTTTCCCATTTTCACACCAGGCAAATGCTGGGGCTGTACCTTAATTAAGGCCACGACCGCTTCCTTCCCATCCCTAGGCCTTTCCCGTCCCATCATCGCCATAAGACCTAACTGTGTCGGTGCGACGTAAAGCAAATAACAATTAAAAACAAACTGTTTTCTTAACATGGAATGAGCTATAGTGGTGTTAGAAAACAATGGGCGCTGCCGCATATGAGAAACTGCATATTAGTGTGGTATAGGATAGTGCTGTGTGTAATTCTGTTGTGACTCGAATCCACCATCTTCCGAATGCAAACTCACAGCTACGCGACCCTAACAGCTTGGCCAAGTTACTCGGTATATTATTGTTATCTATATATTAAAAGAGTTTACTAAAAACAGCTTTGGCAAATCCGTCCGTCCGTTCTACTGGACCGATTTGCTTCAGTTTCGTTTTATTCTCACCGAAATTACATGTCGGTGAATCATGAGGCATTGACAGGTCTCTACGTTCAGCAACTTAGAGTACCGGTAATCATAACAATGAATCATTAAATGGTCACTCCAATAATTGCAGGCGAAGGCTTACCCTAACCCGCAATACATTTTGTATTTAACAGCGACTAACATTTTCATTAATATTCTGACATATGTTATTTTCATCCTTGGTAATGTCATTGCATGCAGTAATCTTCGATTACTACATGTCAAGCCAGAGAGTATACACTTCGTCTGATCACGGAAGAATACAGTACTATTCCCTGCTAGATACTCTTTGATTCTGTAACCTCTCTCAGCTACCAAATATATTCAACAGATGGCAGAGCGTTCCTAATAACTTACATACTAAGAGAAAAAAGTCTACGTACAAACAGACCCCCTCATGACATACGCCTTAGACATTATCTGGGGACACCTATCGAAGGATAACCTAGCTACACTAAAAACTGTGAAGGCCGTGTGTCTTATAAAATATCTGTCTGACAAAAAACGCTCCTTGGAGGCTAACCTACGAGCTCACAAATCAACCGTTCTATACAGAAGAACTGCGATTAAAAATTCCATTGCCTTCTATGACACAATGCCAGGCTTTATGTCAAGAACTGCAGGATAAAAAAAAGAGAGAATATATGGATACATTTTTAACAAACAGACGGCATGATGACATCAGAATGGATGAATTCTGACAGCGAAATGCGCCATTGTCCTACCATAACACGCTTCTTATTAAATGTTCTTAAAACAAGTGAAGAGGGCAGGCAAAATAATGTGACTGCAACAGGTATATCAAGACGAGTTATCTGACCTATATATAATGAATGCTGCGGAACAGCACGGGTCCACTAGTTATTATTATTGTACCGGGTGGTTCACCTCCACGCCGCTTATTTAAAATTTGCGCCAATTGAAACTCCTCTGCTGGAGGAAGTCTGAACTCTATCAACGGTATTAATTTTCAAGTTTCTCAGAAGATGTCACTACTTGGAAACTTTGGAGTTTTTGAACGGGGTCATTTTTGATGCATTTTTGTTTTACCTGTAGTAAGAAGTGTGAACTTTCTCTTCTAGAGGACACTACTGAAAAACTACAATGGTGCACCCTAGTGCGAAGTGAAATAACTTTTTTTTGGAGAAAATTTAATTTCAAAAGTTTGTTCTTTGCTAAATTTCTTTCAGTCATTGTTTAAGTTGGCAATATTAACCCTTTCTTTCCCCTTGTTTTGAATTTAGCCAATCCCGAATTTCTTCAATTAATTTTCCACCAATTATGTGTTTCTTCTTCAGATTGTGTAGGGGTTCTCTTGGTTAGCCAATAAAGTTTTTTTGGGAGGGTGTTCTCATTCCCCTAACGCCTCGAACTTTCCGCGAGAGTATATAAACTGCTGATTTTAGGGTCTCCGGGCCACTTCTGTACCATCTTTCAGTGTGTAAAGTACGTAGCAGGGGGCGGGAAGCGCCTCTTTCTTCGGGCAGCAGCTTAATAACCAGGTAATGGCCTTTTAATAACTTCTTTTCTTGCTAGCTCAGCAGTTTAACTCTCGGGGCGGGTCCGAAGCGTTTCCACCATGTAACCTTTTCCTAAAATGTAACTACTCTTAGCATCTATTCTCTTTTAAAGCTACATATTGGGATAGAGAGTGCTTAACCCTCTCGAGCTCCCACTCATATTGCTTTGAGGTGAACTGATTTCTCACAGCCGATTCTTCCCTAATGTAAAGTAAATTGTTCTTTTCTAAAGTCACCTCTGTAGTATGGGATTAGCCCTTGCATTAGTGGCCTAGAGCCAAATTAGGTTTTAAAACAAATACATTAGGAGTGCAGATCGCCTCCTCTCAAATTGTTATTTTAGAGGTCATGTAATTAACCTTTTTCTCACTTAATAGGCCTCAGTAGGTTGGGTATTTTACCCCTGTATCTATGTCCTTAGAGGACAACTTGAAGGTGGAGTTTGGTGTGGCCTTTGATAGGCTTAAAGTCGAGAGCGAGTGGCTCTTTCTCGTAAATTGAGTGTTGTATGCCTCGAGGAGGCTTTTCTGTGTAATTTAGAGCAAGTGCTCTTGGGCATGAATGGGGTTTTCTGCCCCTCTGTGAAATCTTGTTTTGAGGTAAAGTTGGGCTAGTTGCCCAAGAATTGTGTGTCTGGCTCTCGGAGCCCAAATCCTGTAATTGTACATTCTCGATTAGTGGTTTTGCTACTCTGTACCTGCAATTATTGTTATTTCTGGTTTTTTGCTAAGAAAATATAACCTTGTTAAATTTTAAATTCACTTTAATTTCGTAGCCTGAGACCTGTTCACCCCCCGCACCTTCTTTCACCTCTAACTACCACGGAAAACTCCGTATCAATTATTATTATTATTATTATTATTATTATTATTATTATTATTATTATTATATTTATTTTTTATCATTATTATTATTATTATTATTATTATTATTATTATTATTATTATTATTATTATTATTATTATTATTATTATTATTATTGAAATGCAAATGAAATGTTTTGCTGGAGAAGGATGTTAGGAACTCCATGGACGTATCACCGCACAAATAACTCCGTTCTAAAAGAGCTTAAAATTGGAGGGTAGATCTCAGGTGATGTTCGGTTCCGTTAGCTGAAATACTTTGGCCATATAATGAGGAGAGAATCAGGAATATGGAAAAGGTGATCATTTAGGGAAGAACCGGGGGACACAGGCCATGGGGAAGGGTCCCAGCAAGGTAGAATATAGCCAGAATACCAGTAGATGTGGAAGAACAACGCATAAAACCAGTCAATAACAGGGAAGCATGGAGAAAATTAGGCTATCACAGTGACCACCATAGCTCCTAAAGGGGGGCAGGACTGAAGGGAGAATGACGGAAGACTCACTTCCTACTTGCTTTCCGATCTGTCTTGATCAACTTTTCTTCTCATCCGGTATCAGATTTACGAGGCCTGGAGACTCTTTCATTTTCAAACCATTCGTGGCCCGTCCCTGCCCTTTGCTGATACTCTTAGTGTTCGAAG
Source organism: Anabrus simplex (assembly GCF_040414725.1). Lineage (NCBI taxonomy): Eukaryota > Metazoa > Arthropoda > Insecta > Orthoptera > Tettigoniidae > Anabrus > Anabrus simplex. Next base: position 289,250,764 of record NC_090267.1, read on the forward strand.
GGTCGAACATCTTCCATGCTTTTCCTCTGATTATGTAGGGTTATAACATGGTTGCTTTGACGAATTTCGCCTTAAAGCATTGCCCACCACCACCACCACCACCACCACCACCACCACACTACAAAGCAAAACGTAAATTTTGTACTATACCACTGCATCCCGGCATTACTTTGTGAACTACCGCTATAAATAATGATGAATATAATTAGGTAACGTACATATTATGTAGGGTCTCTTCTATGATCAGTATTTTATTATATAAGGAATGGATATCCAACTCCGGAAATACATTCTTCGCGTAAAATACGGTTGTGATTATTTCTTTGTCCTTTCCCATCAAATTTTTGCCTAATTCTTTGTTTTTATGCAAAAGTCGAAAGTAGGTTCAGTTTATCGGTTTACGTTTTGTCTATCCGTTTCTTTGTTTGTTTGTTACATGACGTTAAAACGACTGAACGGAACTCCTTGAAACTCGGTATTTAAGTTCAGGGATAGCCGAGTTCTGCACTATACTATTATACCCTTGGATCCTCGAGATATGTGTGCACTATATAGCCTATTATTTGATTAGTATACTGTGGCGTAGCAATTTCAAGGGAGCTAAAACAGGAAATCTCAATTTTCTCCGTTAATATTAGCCGTTTAGAAAACTTTACCTTGCTTTACGTCCCACTAAATAATTTTACTGTTTTCGGAGACGCCGAGGTGCTGGAATTTCGTCCCTCAGGAATTATTTTTACGTGCCAGTAAATCTACCGACTCGAGCTTGACGTATTTGAGTGCCTTCAAATACCACCGGAATGAGCCAAGATCGAACCTGCCAAGTGGGGGTCAGAAGGCCAGCGTCTCAACCGTCTGAAACACGTAAGTCCGGCACTTTACAAGTTATTTTATGTTTCATGTATTTTCACTTTTCGGGGAGTAATAACGGAGAGGGGGGTGGGTGATTATCATATTTCTCTGAAAATGTTGTTGTTCTGTCTACAATTTATACGTGACAATGTAATAATATTGTTCAGTAGTCATGGTGACAAACTAACTTTAATGGTGGTGGTTATTGTCGTGATTTTTTTTATAGTCTGAGAAATCGTGTGTTCATTAGTTCGTATTAATCAGAAAGATGTTGAAGATGACTATGGAAAGGAGAACGTTTATTCCATGAATGAAAGGAAAGGGAATATTGTGTGAAAGGATTGCAAGCCTACACCTCGACTACCCTTACATCGCCGAACCGGAAAAGAAATAAAATGCTTACTGAAATGTGCTCTGTCCCTTCTGCTGCTACTCATCTCTAGTAAATGGCATTGCTGTTGAAGTTATAAAAACTAACCCGTTAATGGCAGATACACCAGCTAATCTGAGAAGAAAGTGCCGTGTAAAAGTGCGATATATTCATTGCAGTCATTATGATTATAAGTAGAACTGATTGCTTCTTCTTATGAGAGTTCTCTCACTTGCTGTGATATGACCGGAGAAGAAGTAGGAGGTGAATGAACCAGGGAGCCAATTAGGTGGACAAGCGACCCAGCTCGTTGCGTTAACCAGAATGCGTTGTGGCAAATGTAACGAGTCTCCTGCGAGTATGATAAATGCGTGTGTACTTTGACTAACTACTTGATCCTATCACCACTGTACAATGGCCTTTAATTAGAGTGGCTTTTCCAGCAAACTTATGTATGAAACATACCCAGATTGTTTTGTAATTCAAATTATTACTAATATTATATTACCTAAGTTCCACTTCAGCTAGTCACGACAAGTAATGGTTCAGAATTGGCACAAATGTCTGTTCTCATGAATACGTGTGAAAGGGATATCAGTTTACCCACCTGAATAGGCTGTTCCACAGAGGAGAGCAAGAAGACGTCAAGGCTGTCGTAGGTACGACATCGTAACTGGTAAAAAACCTTCAAATATTGTGTTTAATATATTTTAATTGTAGTTTATTTAATGCTAAATTATCTTTTATTATATGTAAAACATGACTAGTACATGGTTTCCCTGTAAATAGGGCCTATGTAGTATAAATTTAATAACCTCAAATACATATTGTGTATAAAGTTTAACCTCAAAATCTATATAGTCGAAAGCGGTAGAAAATTCCATAATGTTCGTATGTTAGACTTATTGCACTACGATTTGGTATGTATGAAGGGTTCTGGAAACTTAGTGTAAGGTTTTTATTATCCAAATTCATGTAGAGACATTACGAATATTGTAGAGATTTCCGTGAGTTTCAGTAAACAGTAAACCAAGGTTCGAGTACCCATTCGACTAGCTGGTCGATCGATGATTCGAGTGTGTTCCACTAGAGTGTTGTAAGAACTCTTCCAGAAATCTATAATTCTAGATGGTTGATCGAATAGTATATACTGTATATCGAGCTGTCAGTCAGTGAAACAGTTCAATTTCTTAGGACTCAGTCAAGTGTTGGACTCGGAGTCAGGTTGGACTCGAAGGCAAGTAATGGACTGCGAGTGACTGTTGGGCTCCGAGGTGGAGTCGGGGAATTCAAGAGAGTGCATGTTATAGTGCGCGAGTCAGTATTGTTGATATCTGTATTTGTCAGAATCGACTTCAGGGTACTCCGCCATTAAGAGATGTAGCGTCACTTGCTAGTATGTATAATTGTGTGTTGTGACTTACAGTGTAAATAAAGTAATTTATTCAAGGAAGAGAACGTGTTCTCGTGTGATATTTATTTCCATCAAATAAAATCGTATCGCAGAACGATGAAATGAAATGCCGTATGGCTTTTAGTGCCAGGATATCCCAGGACGGGTTCGGCTCGCCAGGTGCAGGTCTTTCTATCTGCGCGTCGTGATGAGGATGAAATGATGATGAAGACAACACATACACACAGCCACCGTGCCATTAGAATTAACCAATTAAGCTTAAAATCCCTGACCCGGCCGGGGATCGAACCCGGGACCCTCTGAACCGAAGGCCAGTACGCTGACCGTCCAGCCAACGAGTCGGACTATCGCAGAACGATAAGGCAGGGTCATTCGAGGTTCGAGTGCCAGGATGGGTAGTGACCGTATTGAGGGTTTCCCTCCTGGGATGTCCCAATCACTCATTTCAGGTAGACACTCCTACATTACCTTATTGTCAGAGCACGTATCTTCATCTCCATTCCTATATTGATGTTATACCCGCAGTTACAGATTCAACATTAACATAGATATATCAAACAACGGGTGGGTTTCAAGGACATATTTATAGGTTCGTTCAACGTTCTTCTTCTTCTTCTTTTCTACCGATTCCCCCCACACCTGTGGGGCCGCGGGTGCGAACTGTGTTGTACGTGTGGATTTGGCCCTGTTTTACGGCCGGATATCCTTCCTGACGCCAACCCTATATGGAGGGACGTCATCACTAATGCGTGTTTCTGTGGTGGTTGGTAGTGTAGTGTGTTGTGTGAATATGAAGAGGAAATTGATGAGACAAACACAAACACCCGGTCCCCGGACCAGAAGAATTAATCAGAGAAGATTAAAATCCCCGGCCCGCCCGGGAATCGAACCCGGAGCCCTCTGAACCGAAGACCTCAACGCTGACCATAAAGGCAATGAGTCGGACATAAGTCATTAAACGTTATTGGTTCTATAACTGTTCATGGAACGTTGCAAGAACGATCTATGAGGATATTCGATCATTAAATCGTTCTTTAAATTACGGGTTGAAAATCAGAACTATAAACTGTTAACGAGACGATAAAAGATCGACTAAAATCCACAGTCTGTTTCCAGTAATTCGACGGGGTCAGGAATGGAATGAATGACGCCCTCATCTAGCGGCGAGGATAGGAATTGTGCCGGCTGCCGAAGCATGCCGCACTCCTCTGGGGCAATAATTAATGAATGACAGATTAAATGAAATGATATTGGAGAGTGTTGCTGGAATGAATTATGACAGGGAAAACCGGAGTACCCGTAGAAAAATCCGTCCCGCCTCCGCTTTGTCCAGCAAAAATCTCACATGGAGTGACCGGGATTTGAACCACGGAACTCAGCGGTGAGAGGCCGGCGCGCTGCCCTTGAGCCACGGAGGCTCAATAAAATATTGATATCATTCGTTATTTGCGTTCTTGTATCTAAATTATTACCTAGATATGTTATCATCGGGTAATGCTAAGCAAAAATTAAACACTCTTCTTTACAATTGGCTTTACGTCGCACCGACACAGATAGGTCTTATAGCGACGATGGGATAGAAAAGGCCTGGGAGTGGGAAGGAAGCGGCCGTAGCCGTAATTAAGGTACAGCCCCAGAATTTGCCTGTTGTGAAAAAGGAAAACCATGGAAATCCATCTTCAGGGCTGCCGACAGTGGGGTTCGAACCCACTATCTCCTGGATGCAAGCTCACAACTGTGAGCCGCTAACCGCCCGGCCAACTCTCCCGGTAATTAAACACTTAACAAAAAACTCGTGTTTATCGTGTATGATGGCATAGAGATAGTGCATACAACTATTTTCTTCTTCATTATAGAATCATCATCTGACGTTGAGGTTTTATTGGGCATTGTGCAGTATCTTCCAAGACCAATACTATTCAGGGACAGGACGAATTATGAGAAGACAAAGTGTGATAATATGGATTTTAAGAAACGATTTTGGTTGTAGAAGGACACACACATATATCAATCAATCAATCAATCAATCAATCAATCAATCAATCAATCAAGCAAGCAAGCAAGGAACCAACCAAGCAAGCAATCAAGCAAGCAATCACCACTGATCTGCATTTAGGGCAGTCGCCTATGTGGCAGATTCCCTGTCCGTTGTTTCCCTTGCCTTTTCCTAAATGGTTGCAAAGAAATTGGAAATTTATTGAACAACTCCCTTGGTAAGTTATTCCAATCCCTAACTCCCCTTCCTATAAACGAATATTTGCCTCAATTTGTCCTCTTGAATTCCAAATTTATCTTCATACTCCTACTCAGTCTACTAATGTCAATCCACGCCATCTCTCCACTGACAGCTCGGAATATATCACTTGGTCGAGCAGCCCTCTCCTTTCTCCCAAGTCTTCCCAGCCTAAACCTTGCAACATATTTGTAACGCTACCCTTTTGTCAAAAATCAATCAGAACTAATCGAACTGCTTTTCTTTGGATTTTTTCCAGTTCTTGAATCAAGTAATCCCAGTGATGGTCCCATACACTGTAACCATACTCTAGTTGGAGTGTTACCAGAGTCTTATATGCTCTCTCCTTTATATCATTACTACAACTCCTAAACACCCTCATAACCATGTGCAGAGATCTGTACCCTTTATTTACAATTCCATGTATGTGATTACCCCAATGAAATTCTTTCCTTATATTAAAACCTGGTTACTTACAATGATCCCCATAAGGAACTTTCACCCCATCAACGCAGTAATTACAACTGAGAGGACTTTTTTGTTTGAGAAACACACAACTTGACTTTTAACCTCGTTTGATCATCATACAATTGCCTACTGTCCATCACACAACATTATCGAGGTCGTTTTGCAGTTGCTCACAATCTTGTAACTTATTTATTACTCTATACAGAATAACATCATCCGCAAAAAAGCCATATCTCTGATTCCACTTCTTTACTTATATCATTTATATAATAAAATATAAAGTTCCAATAATGCTGCCTTGAGGAATTCCCTCCTTAATTATTACAGATTCAGATAAAGCTTCGCCTACTCTAATTATCTGAGTTCTGTTTTCTAGAAATGTAGCCACCCATTCAATCACCCTTTTGTCTACTCCAGTTTCACTCATTTTTGCCAGTAGTCTCCCATGATCCACCCTATCAAATGCTTTAGACAGGTCAATCGCGATACAGTCCATTTGACCTCCTGAATCCGAGATATCTGCTATAACTTGCTGGAATCCTGCAACTAGAGCTTCAGTGAAATAACCTTTCCTTAACCCGAACTGTCTTCTATCGAACAAGTTATTGATTTCGCAAACATGTCTAATATAATCAGAAGGAATGTTTTCCCAAAGCTTACATGCAATGCATGTCAAACTGACTGGTCTGTAATTTTGAGCTTTATGTCTATCACTCTTTCCTTTACACACAGGAGCTACTATAACAACTCTCCATTCATTCGGCATCGCTCCTTCATGCACACAATAATCAAATAAGTACTTCAGATATGATACTATACCCCAACCCATTGTCTTCAGTATACCCAGAAATCTTATCAATTCCAGCCGCTTTCCTAGTTTTCAAATTTGTATCTTATTGTAAATGTCGTTGTTGTCATAGAAAAATTTTAACACTTCTTTAGTATTAGTCTCCTCCTCTGCCTGGACTTTATCTCTGTAACAAACAATCTTTACATACTGCTGACTGAATACTTCTGCTTTTGAAGATCCTCGCACACACACTCCCCTTGTTCATTAATGATTCCTGGAATGTCGTTCTGTTTCTGTTTTAAAGTACTGTAACTATACATACCCTGCCATTTTTCACTAACATTTGTATGAGTGCCAATTATGCTTGCCATCATGTAATTCTTAGCTGACTTCTTTGCTAGATTCAATTTCCTAGTAAGTTCCTTCAATTTATCCTTACTTCCACAGCAATTTCTAACTCTATTTCTTTCGAACCTGCACCTCCACCTTAGTCTCTTTACTTCTTTGTTATAATTACTGAGTCTTTACCATTCGTTACCACCTTTAAAGGTACAAACCTGTTTTCATATTCCTCAACAATTGCTTTAAATCCATCCCAGAGTCTGTTTACATTTTTATTTACCGTTTTCCACCGAACATAGTTACTTTTTTTAAAGTCACAGTCTTTTCCTTAAACTTGCTCTAGACGAGTTTTGAGATAGCCCTTGTCACTTCCTTGAAAATTTATAATTACAAAATGATCTTACCACCCAAGACGTCTCATTGACGCAGGTTATCCACAATACTACACTTATAATGCAGGGTTTCTCAGGCTGCTAATTATAACAGATAAGAACAACAATAACAAGACCAGCAGTAGCTGAATTAACTGAAGCATGCCGACGCTTGATAACAAAAGAATACGACGAAAAGAAAGGAAGGAAGGAAGGAAGGAAGGAAGGAAGGAAGGAAGGAAGGAAGGGGAATCAGATAATCAGGTAAAGAAAGGTTCGAGTGCCGACACTGACACCAGATATTGACTCTTCGTGGTTCGTATCCTCAGTATTATTATGGAGATGAACTTAGCTAATGTATCGAGTCCTAACTCTGATATTTGTGATAACTATCATATTATTTTGGAAACTAATCTATCGCGACGGCTTTTAATAAACTAATTGATGCTTAGGAAAAGTGCATGGAGATATACTGTTACTGTTACAGAAGATCCGTATTGATCAATGGCTTTACTCTTGGAGTCCGAGAATCAATGCCAGTTACAAATAATTTTTGACGCGAAACCTTTTTTCAAATTAGGGTCGGTGGTTTCCGGCAAAACTAGGATGTGACGATATTCATATTTAGAAAATTGTGATTATAACTCAAAAGTATTACATATAGCCTGCGGGAATGATTTGTATGTTAATTTGAATTAGAAGAATGAATGCACAAGTTGTGACCACGTTTTCTGACGTAATGTGCATGACACCATCAAAAGATGGCTGTCCAGTTAAGATATGCTTTTGGCGATCAGAAGTCACTTATCGCGTGGTTTTAGTTTAGCGTGTAGATACCGCGCGGGGCGAGTGAAATGTCATATGATGTACTCTGATGGTATCTATCTGACATCACCAGAAAAATGAATATTGTGACTGTAAATTTTAAAAAATTATCAGCTTTGTGACACAAAATGGACGAATATTTGTATACGTAACAAAAATGTGCAAATGTATAACTAATAACCGGTTTATTTATTTGTTTATTAATTTACTTAAATTTCCTTCTGCCACTGCAGATTGTCATATGACAATATCATTTTCAGTTAAAAAGTTATTTAATTTATATGTTAAACTGCTTGATAAATCTACATCTACTCCTAGTTATAAATAATTAACGGTATATATGATTCTGCAGAATTTGTACTGAACGTTTCGTATGCATGCATGTAGGACAAAACTAGACTCAATAAGAGATTATTTAGGGCCCAAAGTATATCTGCGTAGTAAATGAGAGAGCTACAGGAACATCACAAACCTGAGACTACAGTACCTCTTGAGAAACATCCGTTACTTCCCACATTAGCCACCTCTGTCCACTAAAATATCAAAAATTTGCATAATATTGTGCAAAAAAAAATTATATGAATAGATAAAACGATGTGAACATTTCAACTTATTATTATTGCTAGTTCCAATACACGATAGACTTTTCTCTTAAGTAACTTCAGCGGCTTTACCTAGTGCAGCTTAGCACTTCTTTCTTTAAGTAACCATAAATATATACGGTATTTAGAATTCAATTGACAATTACTGAGATTTCAATTTTCTTTTTTCATTTCTCTTATTCAATAAGAGAAGGTTGCCTACAGCGCTTCCCTTTAAGACACTAGTCATCATCATTACCACAACCTTGTAATTAAGTGTATTGGTACCGGGCGAGTTGACCGTGCGGTTAGGGGCGCGCGGCTGTGTGCTTGCATCCGAGAGATAGTGGGTTCGAATCCCACTGTCAGCATCCCTGAATATGGTTTTCCGTGGTTTCCCATTTTCACACCAGCTGTACCTTAATTAAGGCAACGACCGCTTCCTTCCAATTCCTAGGCCTTTGCTATCCCATCGTCGCCATAAGACCTATCTGTGTCGGTGCGACGTAAAGCCCCGAGCAAAGAAAAGAAAAAAATTATAGTTGTTCACACATGACTCCACTCACTATGATCAATGGTATTCATGACCAGACGATTTCTTTCAAATACAATTCTCTGTGAAGAGAATAAGTAGACGAATAAGCTTGAATAAGGTTCGATCAAATGTTCGATAAGTATCCAAATTCTTTGAAATTATTTAAGAAAAACTAGGCAAACAACAGATACGGAATTTGCCACCAGAGCGAGAGCGCTAAATGCAGATCGGCGATCACTGAAACTGATACCCACCAATTAATTGAAACTATAATTTGAAACCTACCCTTTGTATGAGTGACCCAGCAATAATTGACAGTTAATTTTATTTCCCTCACGACAAGGAAATACAAATTGTTACATGTAGAAACGCAGGCAACGACGAAGGGAATCTTATGTTTCCATGTGAGCAGCGTATAATTAAATAATCAAGGAATACGTTCCAAGACAGGATGTGTTTTAGTAAACTGTGATTTGTACTGTGTTCACCAAAGTGTGAGAGCACAAACAGATTTTTTCAGCGATTAAAATGTCAACAGCACTTAATTCATCCGCCTTTACACTGGGCTCATTAACATTCTCATCATCAGTAGGAATCTTATCTACAGTACAAGCTACCAACAATGTAAAGGTCAAACTTTGCGCGACTACGACTACAGCCAGATAGGTTCGAATTTGATGCACTTATTATTATTATTATTATTATTATTATTATTATTATTATTATTATTATTATTGTTGTTGTTGTGCCCTTGCTGGCGGACCTAGTGTTCACAGTGCACTATGTCTTCTGGTATGGGCTAGAGCAATTTTGTTACTTTCATTGATCTGTCTCAGCTTTATCCTTGGCTTTGACAAAATGAATGTGACTGAGGTATGAGTGATGCTAGTAATGCCATTCCTTCTGCAGCCAATCCCTGCTATGAATGGCATGAAAATATTGCCCATAGGGTTGGTTGATGCGTGCATTTCAGTGGGCTTGGCAGACTGATATGTAATAGCAACATCTGGCTCGGTGAGGAAAGCAACGGGAAACTACCTCACTCCTCATTTCTCTAATACGCCTCTTCAGTGATGCCTAGGCCATCTATGACAGCTGACGATGGAGCTGTTGAGGATCCAACCAGCCTGCGGACTGAGGACTAAACATACATATTATTATTATTATTATTATTTTTATTATTATTATTATTATTTTATAAATGTATGTATGAGCAACGTTATTTATTAAATCTTATAAATTAGGCGACCATAGTCGAACAATTCGCGTGATCAACATAAATACACTTTTACTTCCTTCTTTTGGTTGAGAATGGAAATAATGCCACAGAGGTATACTCCACGTGATTTATGTTCGACGCGATATATTGCACAAAGGTGATGCTTGGTTTTACATAGAACTGTTTTCTTTGTTCACCCAACGTATTGTTATCTTTAAGGGTTAGGTTTTAAACAGTGAAATTCGACGTACCGGTAACAACTTCTCAGTGTTCATGGCCAAGATATGGAGAGCGTGTTGTGAAGTTCGTTGAGGCAGCAAACCTTGAAAGTGGCTGCAGAGTGAGTGATGCGTGCAGCACAATGGCAAGAAGACGATGCTATCTTGGCGGCGGAGTATTTTAGATAAGCTACAGCGTTATGTTTTTCTAATTGGCATATGTGGTTCCGTTTTGTGCGTGCACGTCTCATTAGGAGGAGCTTCCTGTCATTATGTCAAGGGAGAAGGAACTTGTCTCGTCCTTGCTCCTCCCCAGATAACGATATCGATAGCCGTTAAAGCCACTGAAACGCGCCCACTGACTTCTTAGCTTCTAAGTTTGTGTCCAACCATCCCGCTGATATTAATAATACAAAACATAATAATAACCATAATAATAATCAGAAGAAAGTGCTTAAAGTTGTACCTACATTGAATTTAAAGAAGCTAAGACTCATCCTCAAAAGTCAGATTAGACTCCACTCACTATGAACAATGGTATTCATGACCAGACGATTTATTTCAAATAAAATTCTCTATGAAGAGAATTAATAGACGAATGAGCTTGAACAGAATTTCGATCAGATGTTCAATAAATTTCCGATTTCTTTGAAATCATTTAAGAAAAGACTAGATACAAAACTGATGGGGAATCTGCCACCAGGGCGAGAGCACTAAATGCAGATCGGCGATAACTGAAACTGATGTATGTATGTTGGGTATTCAGCCCGAAGGCTGGTTTGATCCCCTACAGCTCCACCAACAGCTGTCATACATAGCCTAGGCGTCACTGAAGAGGCGTACTAGGGAAATGAGGAGCGAGGTAGTTTCCCGTTGCTTTCCTCACTGAGCCAGAAGTTGCTATTACATATCAGTCTGCCAAGCCCACTGAAATGCATGCACCAACCGACCCTATGAGCGATATTTTCACACCATTCATAACAGGGACTGGCTGCATAAGCAATGGTATTACTAGCACCACTCATACCTCAGTCACTTTCATATTGACAAAGCCAAGGATGAGACTGAGACAGATCAATGAAAGTAACAAATTTGATATAGCCCATACCGGAAGACACAGTGCACTGTAAACACTACATTTCGCCAGCAAAGGCATCTGAAACTGATACCCACCAATTAATTTGAAACCTACCCTTTGTATGAGTGACCCTACAATAATTGATCCGTATTGATCACTGGCTTTACACTTGGAGTCCGAGGTTCTATGCCAGTTACAAATAATTTTTGACGCGAAACATTTTTCAGATTAGGGTAAGTTAAGGTTAGTAACAATACAATTTAAATTTATCAAGCCGGCCTGAGTGGCTCAGACGGTTGAGGCGCTTGCCTTCTGACCCCAACTTGGCAGGTTCAATCATGGCTCAGTCTGGTAGTATTTGAAGGTGCTCAAATATGTCACCCTCGTGTTGGTAGTGTGAATAGCACGTAAAAGAACTCATGCGGGGCTAAATTCCGGTAACTCGGCGTCTCCGAAATCCGCAAAAGTAGTCAGTAGGACGTAAAGCCAATAGGGTTATTATAATAATTATTACTAGTAGTTCCCCGCTGGCTCCGCCCGCAATGTACAAAGTATGGTGTTGTTCGTTACTATTCTCACGGATGTATTTGCAAAGTTTCGAGTTAATGAAATAAAGCACATGATCTGCTGTGGCAATAGAATGTAATGTTATGTCAACAAAACACTTGAAAATACATCACACAAAGAAATTGAGTTAAACGTTCCTTCGAACAACACTAAGCGCCGAACTGTTAAAAATTCCTTCTAAGATCTTCGTCATGGAGACAAATGTACTCATAACTTTTCTCAGAATCTACCAATTTGAGTAGTTATTACCTCAAAAGAAAGCGCTTGATCTACTGAGTGTTTTAGACCAAAACGAACTGCGTACCTCAATTAGAACGAAATATATTCTTGTTTCAATGAGTAAAAATGTTGAAGAAATGGGACATCAAATTGAATGTGCACTCATAAATTTCCTCAGAATCAACCAATTTGAATACTTAAGAGCTGACATGAAAGAGCTTGATCCACTGAGTGTTCTTAGGCCAAAACAAACTCCGCACCTCAATTAGACCCAAAGATATTATTGCTTCAAGGAGACAAAAAATTGAAAAAATCAAATAATTTGAGGAAGGCAAAAGTTAAGTGATTTTTAGTACATGATGACAAATCTGTACATTAATATTTAGTTAAAAAAAGAATGAAGGAAATCGACCGGATAGAATGGCCGGACTGACTGACTTTAGTTTTCATAATTTTTTCATAATTTTTTTAAATATATAGATAAAGCATGGTGTGCAGATAAAACAGAAGATAAATTGAGACATACAAAGAGGTACGCAAACAGAGAGCAAAGACCCTCCGGCAAGCCAAAAGGAATCAAATATTTGAAGAAATCCGAAGTATTGACACGGAATTTAAGAAAAATACTAGAAACTTTTATAGGACCTTTAAAGAGCACATACATGGATATCAACCATCTACCATGGGATTTCGAAGGGAAGATGGAAAATTGGCTGTGAATAACAATGATTGTGAGATATTAGCTACAAATTTAGAGAAATTGTTGAGCTGTGAAAAACCTAAAAATAAATGGCCAAAAGAGGATCGAAAGCAACGGAATGAAAACTCAATACCCCCTGACGAAAAAGAACTCCGTGAAATAATTACAGACTTAAAAGAACAACAAAGCTGCAGAGGAAGACTCTGTCACAGCAGAGATGATGAAAAGTGGTGGAGAAATCGTAATAACAATTTTAAGGCGAGAAATGGAAAATATATGGGAAATGGAGGTAATTCATGAAGACTGGAAAAATGCTATCATTCATCCTATACACAAAAAAGGTGACAGGGCAGATCCTAACAACTACCGCGGCATTTCCATCACATCTGTAACATATAAGACACCCTCTAAAGCGCTACAGAGGAGACTTGTGGAACAAGTGGATCACCAACTAGGCGAGTATCAAGCGGGATTTAGGAAAGGAAGATCATGCGTTGATCAAATCTGGAGTCTGAAACGTTTACTAGAGAATCATCTCTCAAAGGATCTAGTAGTCGTTTTTGTAGACTTCCAAAAGGCGTATGATTCGGTCGACAGGGAAGTGCTATTCATTATATTAGTGGAATTTGGAATCGACGCCGAAACAACAGCAATTATTAAGCAGACTTTAACTGGGACACATTCGAATGTTAAGTTCATGGGAGAGAACTCCAAGCAGTTCGAAATTAAAACAGGAGTCAGACAGGGTGATGGATTGTCACCAATTCTTTTGAACTGTGTGTTGGAGAAGATTATCCGGGAATGGGAAAAAGAACTGGACAGAAAAGGATTACTTAACCAAGTATACATTGGAGGGTCAAAACGTGGTGTCATGATTGATTGCCTTGCCTTTGCTGATGACGTTGCGCTGCTATCTAGGAATACTGACACAGCAATAGAACAGCTGAATGTACTAAAACTACAAGCAGAAAAAGCAGGACTACAGATTTCTTTCGAAGAAACTAAATATATAACAAACATCAAAATAGCCCCTCGGTACCTGAAGAGAGAACATGGTAAAATAGAAAGAGTTGATAGCTTTAAGTACTTGGGGTGAAATAGTGCAATTGAAAACAAATGAAAGAGAAGCAAACAACACCAGACGGGAGAAAATGGCTGCGGCTTTAGTAGTACATATCCTATATACAAGAAGAAATCCATCTCCAGACGAGCTAAACCAAGGCACTAAAATACAGTGATTGAAACGGAATGTCTGTATGCTAGTGAATGCCTCCAAATGGCAGGAAAAGCGGGACTGAGAGAAGCTGAGAAATTCGAAAGAAAGATCCTTCGCAAAATAATGGGTCCAAAGATTGTGGATGGACAGTATAGGCTGCGAGGAAGGGAAGAACTTTACCGAGTCAATGAAGGGCTGAGTCCATGAGAAAACGGAGACTTAAATTCTATGGGCATTTATTTAGAATGGATAAGAAGAGACTGACGAAAAGGATTTTCACAATACTAGACACCAGACCTAAAGTGTCGGACAAATGGTTCAGGAAGGCGAGAAAGGATCTCAAACAGGTGGGACTAAATTAAGAAGACATCTCAAACCGAACAAAGTTTAGGTCAGTGATCGACAGATTTCAGGGATTCCATGACGAACCAAAACTTAACCGTGGGTGGACGTAAGAAAGAAGACAGGCTGCCAGAGAAAGGGTGCTAAAGTTCTGGGCTGTGAGGAAGACTTCCAGAAACATGTAATTGTTACCTAACGTGGTCTCTAATGGCCGCAAAAGAATATATACATATTATTATTATTATTATTATTATTATTATTATTATTATTATTATTATTATTATTATTATTAATATTAATATTATAACTGAGCTCGATAGATGCTGTCACTTAAGTGCAGCCAGTATCCAGTTTATTCGGGAGATAGTGGGTTCGAACTCCACTGTCGACAGCCCTGAAGACGGTTTTCCGTGGTTTCCCATTTTCACACCAGGCAAATGCTGGGGCTGTACCTTAATTAAGGCCACGGCCGCTTCCTACCCCCTCCAACACCTTTGCTGTCCCATCGTCGCCATAAGACCTATCTGTGTCGGTACGACGTAAAGCAACTTGTAAATATATATATATATTATTAAATTTATAGAGATACATTTTGATGATGATGATGATGATGATAATTATGTTTGTTGTTTAAAAGATTCTAACAGCTAGGTCATCGGCCCCTTATGGTCCAAGGTGAACGAAATAAAAATTAAAACTTCAAAATGTATTCACTGACTAGAATCTAAAACGAATGTTGTTGAAAAATGATCGTGAAACAAAAACAATCACTGGATCCACTTCACAATGCCTTTATCACCGGGATGTCCGACTCGTTGGCTGAACGGTCAGCGTACTGGCCTTCGGTTCAGGAGGTCCCGGGTTCGATTCCCGCCGGCTCGGGGATTTTAACGTTAAATGGTTGGTTCCTACGGCACGGGGGCTGGGTGTATGTGTTGTCTTCATCCTCATTTCATCCTCATCATGACGCGCAGGTCGCCTACGGGAGTCAAATAGAAAGACCTGCACCTGGCGAGCCGAACCCGTCCTGGGATATCCCTGCACTAAAAGCCATACGACATTTCATTTTTTCATCGGGATGATACTTATTATCTAAAGGGGTCAAAAATCCAGGTCACTGGCCCCTCATAATGGTACTAATCACAGATAACGTAGACTCATGGCGTTTCTCGCAAGATAATATTTTTGTAACTATATTTATTTCATAATTTCAACGTTAGTTTTTATGTTAATTTAAATTCCAGTGAAATTACATGCTATGTTAATTTTAAATTAGTTATACGCACAATATATTCAGTTTACGTAGGTGTATAATTGTATGGTTTGGCATAATAGTAGGGTTCGTAACTTGAGCCCAACCATGTACAGAAAGACACCACCACCAGTAATAATAATGTACCAACACGATTATCGAACCGGATCATGACCTGTTTTAAAGATAAGACGACCCAACCAACTTGATTCAATGAGGTGAAAAGGAACCTATAGGAGATGGAGATCACTTAAGGAGATATACAAGAACGCAACCCACTCAGGAGGAAGCGTAAAGACCACCAAGGTTTTCAAAAAAGCCCAGAGAAGACATTTGAAATAACGTGGTCCTTAATAGACTGATACGAACAAAAAAGAAAAAATACATATAAAATGATATAATGAAGACGTAAGAAGTGCGTTGTAAGCAATATTTTTGAGCTTCTGATTTCTTGATAGCTCAGCGAGCCTACTATATTTAGAACTACCTACACTTTCTTAATCGCCATTTAATCGACTATTGATTTTTATTTGCTAATGTATCGCAGAATGTTGAAGATCACATAGCTTGGCCACGTCACCAACGAGGATGTTCTTCGTCGTGCCGTAAAACACAGGAAAAGAACCAATTTACGTCACATGTTCCAAAATGACTAATGCAACGTGGTACAACTGACGATAGAGAGCAAGAGAGAATGAAAAGATGATCCTGGGTGCCGAACCCCCGACATTGATTCGACATCCGCGATACGGCATAAGGGAAGCGTAAGACTGAAAAAAAGTACATTTTGCTTTACGTCGCACCGACACAGGTAGGTCTTATGGTGACAATGGGATGGGGAAGGTCTAGGAGTGGGAGGGAAGCGACCTTGGCCTTACATAAGGTACAGCCCCAACATTTGCCTGCTGTGAAAATGGGAAACCACGGAAAACAATTTTCAGGCCTTGGGGTTCGACCCCACTATCTCCTGAATGCAAGCTGACAGCTGCGTGACCCAAACCACGGAGCCACTCACTCAGCAAGCACAAGATTGGAACATTTTCCAAATATTGGTCATAAACCTTCTGTGGGAAGACGGTTCTATAAAACTGACGTAATCTCATTTTTCAAGGAATTACTATCACCATTATCAGCCATCCGCTGAAGAGACAGTTGACACAGATAACTGGGATGATGCTGATGAACATTTCAGAGCAATAGTCTGACTGTGTGAGAAGATCATTGGATCCCTTTGATACAGATTCGTACACCGCGTAACTTACACAAGCGGCTGATGCGGTCTGACACAAACACATTGTACGGTATTGTACAAAAATTCCTCTGCTATTGGAAACGCTGAAGCTGCCATCGAAACCGATCTTGTTCAAGTTCAGTGGACGACATGTCTATAGATTGGCTGGATCGAGACGAGCTAACAACAACACAGTTTCGTGTCCGAGATAATCCCATGATGTATTCCGTCGGACATTACTTATTAATAATAATAATAATAATAATAATAATAATAATAATAATAATAATAATAATAATAATAATAATAATAATAATAATAATAATAATAATAATATGTTTGTATGTCCAACTAAACATATTTTTTGTTTCCCAAGGCAACGAGATGTAGAAATTTTGTCTCGCAGGAGTTCTTTTACGTGCCGGTAAATCTACCGACAGGAGGTGGCATATTTAAACACCTTCAAATACCACCGGACTGAACCTGGATCGACCCTGCCAACCTGGACTCATGAGCATCTCAGTCCGGCGTTACTTATTTTCTCAAGCGCTTCCGTACGTCAGTGATTACCTGCTCTCGGATGCCACATCGATTGACTTTAGCAAAACTTCATCTTTTGACAGTGATTGCTCTCCAGATTGCTGTAGATCTTCCTCGGCATCTTCTCTCAGGCAATGACGAATTGTGAATACACTGTGACCACTGCTCTTACTCCTTAGCTCGAGTATCACTTCTGAATGAATTCGTCTATATCCACCTGTGAGCTTGGTGGTGGTGGTGATTATTGTTTTAAGAGGAAGTGCAACTAGGCAATAATCCTCTATATAACACTAATCTGAGAGAAAAACTGGAAGGGATCCGACACTTCGAAAAATGAAGGTATCGACCAAAAAAGACAAAGACCAGGAAGGGTGTGAAAATGGAAGACTCCCTAGCCCTCGCAAACCTAATAGCGTCGGGGTCGGCAGAGAACAGGCCAAGTGAGGTCGGACAGGATAGATGAAAATGAATAGCCTGACACAAGTAAATGGAAGCAATGCCAGGACTCAGCTAAGGGCCCCGTGGTCGCCAACCCACGCTCCAAAGTTCAGAGCCTCTGCGACGATCTGTGAGCTTTCATACTTAGATGATATATATATATATTTGCTACTTGCTTTACGTCGCACCGACACAGATAGGTCTTATGGCGACGATGGGATAGGAAAGGCCTAGGAGTGGGAAGGAAGCGGCCGTGGCCTTAATTAAGGTACAGCCCCAGCATTTGCCTGGTGTGAAAATGGAAAACCACGGAAAACTATTTTCAGGGCTGCCGACAGTGGGGTTCGAACCTACTATCTCCCGAATACTGGATACTGGCCGCACTTAAGCGACTGCAACCATCGAGCTCGGTCATACTTAGATGTAAGCAGTGCAGTTGGATGGGCATTATTCTATCGGTCTAGAGGTAGTGAGTATTTCTTTTACCTAGAGGCTTCGGGTTCGATTTCCGACCAGATTAGGGACTTTTACCTGTATCTGACGGCTGGTTTTAGGCCCACTCATCTTACGTGAACACAATTGAGGAGCTGTCTGACGGTTAGATTGCAGCCCCGGTACAGAAAGCTAAAAATAACGGCCGAAAGCATTCATTGCGCTGACCACGCACCACCTCTTAATTTGCAGGCCTTCGGGCTGAGCAGCGATCACATGGTAGGGTTGTAGTGCCATGATGTTTGGTTTGGTTCATAAGTTATACTTGCAGCATATTAGTAATTTCATTCAATAAGCAGTGTATATTTGTTTAATGCTTTCAGGTGTGAACGAGGTAAGGCCTGTCATGACAATGAATTTCCGAATCTTTGATGACGACCGGAAATGTATTAACTTCGATTTTGGCTGTTCAATCACGACGTAAGTTCCTGTTTCAATTGTATTTCGAATTTACGTTTAATTGGAAGTTCATTTTCCCGGCGCCTGCATTTATTTTCTATTTGGTACCGTCACAATATGGAAGAGCTATGAAATAAGTGAAAATTAAGGCCCCTCTAGGCCAGGGGCTCTTAAAGTTTTTCTCTGCCACAGACCTCTTTGAAAACTTGGTAAAACTTATCGACCCCATCCTGCAAAAGTGAAGATAAACACCACTTTGCAGGCAATGAATATACTTATTTTATTGAAAACTTATTGCGTAATACAGTGAGCGATATACACAAAGAATGAATACAGTAAACATTCAAAATCCAAAATTACATTTTTAAGACTTTATAATGTAAAAAAATAATAGCCATTACATTCAAAGTAGACAAAACAAAGCTTTAATTCAGCTTTAAAGTTCTTTTCACTGAGAACGTTGTTATTCTTTGGCATGAATAGGGTGATGAAACTGTGGAATAGCCTTTCTTAAGACAACACTTTCTCGACATCTAATGGATTTCAACTATTTTCATAGCAATCGTTCCGCGTTCCCGAATTTATAAACAGCGGTCAGCTGGTTATGAATTTGTATCCTTAAAACCCATTTATAACAGAATAAAAAGCAAAGTCATCTCCGTACAGGCCATGAAGACCCTTGGATGGGTGAAAGGTAAAGGCTTCCACTATTCGTAACCTCGGCACGTGATGGGGGTAGAGTGGTTAGCTCTACGCTCGGCCGCCTTTGTCCCCAGGAATTAACTTTGTACTCATTTTTGGTGTAGGCTGAGTGAACCTCAGGGCTATATGCACCTCCGGAAGTGGAAATCTCGTTTCTTAAATTTTACGACTTCCTGACGGGGATTCGAACCCACGTCCTTCTGGGCGAACCGAGCACGCCTTTACCGCGTCTGCCAGGCAGCCCCTATTTATAATAGAAACAGACACAAAAGCAAGGCCCCTGTTCAGCATAGCAGGTGAGGCCGCCTGGGCGAGGTACTGGTCATTCTCCCCAGTTGTATCCCCGACCAAGAGTCTCATGCTCCAGGACACTGCCCTTGAGGCGGTAGAGGTGGGATCCCTCGCTGTGTCCGAGGGAAAAGCCGACCCTGGAGGGTAAACAGATGATGATGATGATGATGATGATGAACAGACACAAAAAATCAAGTTCAATGTCTGTGTAGCCGATTTCCCCAGTTCTGTGAAATATTTCACGTTGACTTCTTCCACTTTCTGTCCATGATGTATTCGCAAGCTACTATGTACACGTGTTCACAAAACACCACTATAACAACTCCCTATGTCAACACAAGGATGTCTCCTTGCACACTGCCTTATCAAGGTTGAATATCACTACAGCTGCTAACGCAACCCTGTGCTGTCATTATTTTGTTGGCACCCTGCAGAGATAGTTTGGAAAACTCTTGATCCGTGCTTTGTAAATGGAAGCAATGTAAAACTCAGCTTCGCGCCCGTGGTCGCCACGTAATCCCCTGAGGGAGAAACACGTCTATGTAGGCCAGTTTCTTCGAACCTATAAAACTATTGACATTCCAGTTGCTTCTCGCTCCTTGGCAGGCGAGCAGATGTGAGCTGCGTGACCTGTATGTCTTGCGGTTTCACTCACTCGCATTTGAGTAATGATATAGCAGAGTGCAAAACGTTTGCGGAAGAAGTGAGTGACGCAGGCATACTGTTTGTGGATACTTCACATCAAGTTTCTCTGCACCTGGCCTTGTTGAACGAGTAGCATGTAATTTGGTGCATACGTAATTGCCTACCTGGTTATATTGTTGTACAAATACAAACATATGCTTACCGACCACAAAAGAGCTTGATTGTAATTACAGTACTTACATCTGATGTAGAACTAGCGCAATTAGCAGTAATAAGTATCATTCGTTAACAATATTAGAGTATTTACTCTTAATGTAAGAATCCATTATCTGTGTTCTATGATGGACACAAGTCAATGGCACGAGACCAGAATTCTCTGCCCTTCTCCTGCGGGTGGCTCTCACTAAGCTAAAAGAAAAGCATATGTACAGACAATGACGTCCCATAGGGAATGTTTCCAACATCCCTAATCTACGCTCTAATTGGGATAGAGTGGTAAATTCTATGCCTGGCCGTCTTCATCCCAGGAATTAACCAGACACTCAGTTTTGCTGCAGATCTTTGCGATGTGTCTCTCCGGAAATGGAAATGTCGTTTTTAAAATGTACTACTTTCTAATGAGGAATCGAACTCACGTCTTTCTGGGTGAAGAAAGCACCTCATTACCACCTCGGCTAGGTGGTCCACGCTGAAATAATCAGCTCCCTTTTAACATTAGTTGTCCTTAAATCTTATCAGAAAGATGACGATTAAGAGGATTTGGAACGTTTAAATTGGAAATCCGGGCGTAAAACTGGACAGAGCCCCCATCTGCGGCGCAGGTCGCGCCTACGACCCCTCTAGGTGTGGGAAAAGGGGTAGTTAGCAGTAGAACAATACTAGTAATAAAGAAAAAGCTAAACGATCGAAAATGCAGTTCTCTTAGATTTTCTGGATTAAAATGGTGCGTTACTTGTTTAGAAACTCTTTCTAGGATCATAAATCCTTTTTTACTATTACTGAGTTAATCTATACTTTGAAAACTCTACCTTTCTAAACACTTCCTATCTTAAAACTAGCTATAGCTTACACTAATGTATTCATTTAACTTTATTTCTTAAGGGGGAAAGCGCTAAAAGATTGAAAATACTTTCCTTTCAGATCTTCATTATATAGCCTTAATTTAGTCAAGTTCAAATTTCTATATTTCAACAACAGTATTTTCACCTATCATGAAATGTGTATGTGTGTCAGATCCATTGGCTGAATGGTCAGCGTTGAGGCTTTCGGTTCAGAGGATCCCGGGTTTGATTCCCGGACGGGTCTGGGATTTTAATTCTTCTGGATCGGGGACTGGATATTTGTGTTTTTCCCAACACATTACTCTTCATATTCAGACAACACACTACACTACCACACACCGCAGAAATACGCAATCATCCCTCCATATAGGGTTGGCGTCAGGAAGGGCATCCACCCGTAAAACAGGGCCAGAACCCCGTGTGCAACACAGTTCGCACCCGCGACCGTACGTACTGGGGACAATCGGTAGAAGAATGTGTGTATGGAGGGGGGTGTTTGAAAACACTGGCATCGTCGCTACTCCTGGAATAACAAAAATCTCGTAAGCGAAATACTAACCCGCAACACATACCCAACTCAAGAAAGGAATCCATTGTTGAGTAGCTGAGGCTTTCTGGCCATAGTTGTAATATTCCTGCCGGAGGTTGTTGCATGTGTAACGAAAATATACAAGTATGGGGGCAGGGCTGAACAATTTTCATATAATCTTTGAACCTATTACGAAACAACAGTTTGGCCTACAAGGCGAATGTTTTGCAACCACGTTGGTCTAAATAATAATAATAATAATAATAATAATAATAATAATAATAATAATAATAATAATAATAATAATAATAATAATAATAATAATAATAATAATAATAATAATAATAATAATAATAATAATAATAATAATAATAATGAAACATTAAAATCCACAGCCTGTTTCCAGTCATTGACCGGGTCAGGAATGGAATGAATGAAGCCCCCATCTAGCGGCGAGGATAGGAATTGTGCCGGCTGCCGAAGCCTGTCGTACTCCTCTGGGGCAATGATTAATGAATGATAGATTAAATTAAATGATATTGGAGAGTGTTGGTGGAATGAAATATGACAAGAAAAATCGGAGTACCCTAAGAAAAACCTGTCCAGCCTCCGCTTTGTCCAACACAAATCTCAAATGTAGTGACCGGGATTTGAACCGTGGAACCTAGCGTTGAGAGGCCGGCACTCTGCCGCCTGAGCCTCTGGAAGTGGTGAGTTTTAGCGTTTGGAACTCAAAAATTTCTAATTTTGATTTGAACATTTAGTATAGTTTTTTCGTTTGTAAGCATTTCATAGCGTTTTGAGTTAATTCTGGTAAATTGGTATTCAAATATCTGTTGATAATACTAATGTGAAATTAAAACCCCACGCTTGCATAGATCTAACTAGCTATCACACCTGTCTTCAACCATGTAGGATCTCAGCTAAAATGACGTCAGTATTCTTGTCGGAATACAATTGAAAGTCGAATATTGAGGTTTAAAGTAATGCTATCATATGTAAAGCTCGATCAAATGAAAACAGACACGCGTTTTCATTTTCCAAGAACAGTACAACGCTCGCTATCAACCAATATCAAATTCCAATGCCGGAATGACCTGGCCACAGGAGCAAATAGTGAATTCCGAGCGGACAAAATGAGTAAACCTATTGTCAGTGGAAGGGAGAACTACACGAAATTCCATGGAACTAACGAAGACGTAGACGTTAACAAATTCCCCAAAATGTCAAAAACAGAGAAAGTAACGGACGAAACTTTCTGAAAGTCCTTCCTTCCAAATGCAGTTGTTATCTGAGACATAGTTGAATGAAGGTGCGAATTTCTGAGCAAGGATTCACTATTCACTGTTCACTATCTGCACAAGACACCAGAATTCCTTACCAACAATAGACTAAATTAAGTAATAACAAATCTCATTTAAGGGGAATTTTAATAACAGTTACTATTCTTTGGAAAAATTATTTAGGACATTGCCGCAGAAAGAATCAGTATGCAGTGTTTATAGCTCGCGTGTTGAGAAGTGAACGTTCTATTCTTGGAACACCCAGGAGGAAGACGTGATTAATTCTATGACATCTCACTCCTGATGAGTTTCTTACAAAACGAGAAGCTAGCTGTTATAATGTAGGGTTTTAATTTATTTGTTATGGCCTTACTGTGCTGCTTGGGTCATATGCTGGGTGTACCACCGGCTAACATATGCCGATACTAATAGCGGCCATTAGAAGTAGCCCGTTCTTCTCAACTCTACTTGGGGAGTACGCATGCTCCGGGCAACTGCCGCTGTAAACTTTATAATACATACAGACACATTTAGTGTTGCATTCTTAAATTTCCCAGCATTCTTTTGTGCACCGGCCGGAAACGAAGCCAGTGCGCGTGTTTTGTTTTCTCCGCTAGGATTATATTGTAGTATAA
The DNA here is from genome assembly GCF_040414725.1 of Anabrus simplex. Taxonomy (NCBI): domain Eukaryota; kingdom Metazoa; phylum Arthropoda; class Insecta; order Orthoptera; family Tettigoniidae; genus Anabrus; species Anabrus simplex. Next base: position 289,274,602 of record NC_090267.1, read on the forward strand.
TAAAATTAAGATGGTTTCCTTCCAAAGCAACTCCTTATAAAAAAAAATCCCGTTCCATAATGTGTGGCCTCACGCACAGGCTGCCTATAAAAATTAAGAAACTCGGTCAGAACTCACGCTGAAACAAAAGCTTGTTTCCAGATTAGCATAGTTCGTCTTAGTTCCTTCAGGAAGGTGTACAGGCCGGAAGCAACATGTTTAATGCATCGACTGTTGTAAACTAAGGCAATTTCTCTTTCTGTGCCATTCACAGGCTTTCCATCTTGGGGTCGATGAAGATGTCTTAAGACCACAGACAGGTGGCAATTGTGGTGATCGCCAAAACAACGAGATTCTTACAGGGGAGACGAAATCAGTTATCCATCTTTGTTCATTTTAGCCTGATTTACACCAAATTTACTGGGACATTTAATAGAGTCTCGCAAGGCAAAGCAAAGCATTATCCAAACAGGCCATGAAAGCCCTTGAAGGAGTAGAAGTCAAGGCTTCTGTTAACCGTAACCTCGGCACTAAGTGGTAGGCGCAATGCGTCGCCGCCTTTGCCCCCAGAAATTAAGCTTGCACTCTTTTTCTGAGTAGGCTGAGTGAACCCCAGGGTCATATGCACCTCCAGAAGTATTAATCTCGTTTCTTAATTATTCCGCTTACCGCCTTGCTGGGCAGCCCATTTTAATGCAGTCTAAAGTAATAAGATTTGTTAGTTAGTTTCCGAATTATGGCTGTTTACTCGAAAAAGGCGGCATTATTTCAAAATGCTCCAGGAATAACATTTTGTGTTTTTTGATTTGAAAGCTCGACAAAGGCAAACTTTTCACTATAATGTTTGTTATTAATAGAAAAACTTTTATTTTAATGACAATTTTATTAATAAACGGCATCACGTCTGCGGAAACAATTGCTTTCTTCATGCGTTCACACAACGTATTTCTGAAAGTTTTCAAGTAGAGTAAGGTGGTACAATTTCGATATGGGTACAATTTCGATCAAACTAAGGTTTAGCATATATTTTCCACTTCGGAGTGTTGGTAGTACTTGCTTAAGTGTGGCGTTACAGAGCGGAAGGTGTACTGTGTTGCTAGTGGTTGTGTCAAGAATACAGCAGTTTGTGCTTCAGAGATACATATTTCTTCTTGTAGCAAGGTGAGTTGACTTGCTTAGTTTTGTGCTCTGTTATAAAACTGCCTAGTTTTCACAGGCTGGCAGACAATGATATTGTGAGGTTAGAACCATGCTGTTTATTTCTGCGTGTGCTGGCACTACCACAGAGAACTCCTCTGTGACATGTGCTGCCATCTGTTGGCATGCAGGGATAGTATGTGACGATAGATACAGTAATACCAACAGTACATTTTCGATCAGCAGACAGGTACAATTTCGATCGGAGGAAATATATTGGTTTAAGCAGTTAAATAGCAATATTGTGTTACAGTAAAAGTCTTGTCCGCCTCCGTAGCGTAACGGTTAACGCTATTAGCTTCCCTCCTCGGGGAGCCTAGGTTCGATTCCCGGTACTGCCAGAGATTTATAAATGGCAGGAGAGGTGGTATGTGGTGAAAATAGTACATGCAGCTCATCTCCATTGGGGGTGTGGCTGTAAAGAGCTGCACCACCTCGGAACGAGGGCACAATCAGATAAAAAGAAATATCTTTATGAAGCAAAAGAGGATGATGTTGTTATTTAAGGATTTCAGAATCTAACTTTCTCCTGACTTAAAAAAAGAATGTTTTAATTTCCTACTCTCTGAGAAACAAACAATATGGTTCCTAACTCAAATTCACATTTATGATTTCATGGTATTCAGAAGCAAACACTGCCTTTATGAACTCATAGGTCGAACGATGTTTGGAATTTTATTCGTTTTCACTCACAAAATAAAATAAAATAGCCTATGCATTAGGTTAATTTATTGACAGGGCTGTATTCTGCACATTCTCATCCGAATGTATTCGTTGATTTCAGATGCCGCGGAAAAGACCAGAAAATAAAATTTATAATAAGTGGAATCAGATAGCGATGGGAGCGGCAGTGAACAGTGTAATTAATGGGCATCTAAGCATTCGAGGTGCATCAGAATTATATGACATTCCTTTCAGAACGCTACATGGCAAAATAAAAATTAAAAAGGAAATACAAGCTGGATTAAATCCACGAGTTGGAGACAAAATTGGTCGCCCAACGGTACTCACACTTGAAATGGAAGGGGCCTTAGTCGAGAGGCTTCTATCGCTAGAGCAACGAGGACTGGGTCTGACGCCTGTTCAGGTGAGGAAAGCTGCATTTGAGTTAGCTGAAACGAACAATGTCAAACATCCCTGGAGCTTAGATGATAAGATTGCAGGGATTGATTGGTTTCCAGCCTTTTTGAAAAGATATCCTAATTTAAGTCTGAGAAAACCTGAAGGTCTATCACGAGCCAGAGCTGAAGGGTTAAATAAAGAGGAGGTAAGTCATTACTTCCAAAATTTGGAAAATATTTTGGAAGAAAATGACATGTTTGATAAACCTGAGCGCATATACAATATGGACGAGACCGGCTTTCCTCTCAACAACAGACCTCCTAAAATAGTCAGTCGGAAGGGCAAACGCGAGGTTGTTTCATTAACAAATGTGGAAAGAGGAGAAAATGTGAGAGTGGTTGCGTGTATGAGTGCATCAGGTTCGTACATTCCACCAATGGTCATTTTTAAGGGAGTTAGGAAGCGCCCTGAATTCCATGATGGATTACCTCCTGGTTCCATCGTGGAGATGAGCGATTCGGGGTACATTAACGAAGAACTTTTCATGACCTGGCTTCGACACTTCAAGAAATATAAAATGACAGGAAAGGTTCTAATCATTCTCGACAATCACGGGAGCCATACGAGCCTGCAAGCTATAGAATACTGTCGGGAGAACGAGATAGAACTTTTGGGATTGCCCCCACACAGTACACATGCTCTACAGCCGTTAGACAGAACATTCTTTAAGTCCCTGAAGGCTCATTACCACAGAAATGTAACCGAGTGGATTCATCGTAACCCCAATGACAATCTTACAAAATCAAGATTCTGCCCTAGTTTCTCTACTGCCTGGTATCAATCGGCGTCAGCTGGATCTGCTATCAAAGGTTTTCAGTGTACATGAATAATGCCATTTTCTAAGGACACTGTTCCAGAAGAAAAGTTTGCTCCTGCTGCGTTATTTCAGTCCCCTATTACCTCATCTGTTGAAGCTATTTTCAGCAGTGCGAGCAGTTCATTTGAAACTCCAGCTTCTTCATCCCCTAGCATTCCAACTACTGCCAGCAGTATGAGCACTTCGGAAACGGGACTTGTCACATCAAACGAAGTAAATGAAGACAAGATCGACACCATAACGCCAGCATCAAACAAGAACTCACCCCAAGATGCTGTCAGAGTAATTCTGCCAACGCCAGAGAAGAAAGTGTCATTACGTAAACGGAAAACGCAGACATCAGTGCGACTGACTTCAGACGAAAATCTGGAAAAAATCAGAAGCAAGAGACGTCTTTTTCAACAGGCACAGAAGAAAAGTAACGATAAGGGTAAACACGGGTCTGCCAGTGTAGACGAAAGTATTATTCGAAGCAGAAGATTGCCAGCAAACGACGATGAGTGTGGATTTTGTTTGATGAACTATTACTGTGTACAATCAATGAAAAAAGGTGACTGGATTCGTTGCCAGAAATGTAATGTTTGGTATCATGAAATATGTGTTGGTGCAATAGGAAAAAAACACTTCGTATGTGGAAGATGCCAGTGATCGAAGTTGTACCAGTAGGTGATCATAATTGTACCCGGCGAGGTACATTTTCGATCAATTACATTAAACTATGTTTTTTAATCTTGTATCTAAACTAACCATTGTAATATAGTAATACATATAGGAATACATTCACTACATTTCAGAGTATTTGTAACACTATTTAAATTCACTCTAGCTTATGTATTCTTTCCTTGGCAGCGAAATTTGCCTTTAGTGATCGAAATTGTACCACCTTACCCTATCTTTTTTTTGCTAGTTGTTTTACGTCGCACCGACACAAATAGGTCTTATGGCGACGATGGGACAGGAAAGGGCTAGGAGTGGGAAACCACGGAAAACCATTTTCAGGGCTGCCGACAGTGGGGTTCGAACCTACTATCTCCCGAATACTGGATACTGGCCGCACTTAAGCGACTGCAGCTATCGAACTCGGTTTCAAGTATCTTAAAAATGGATACTACTGTATACATACACTGTGGATGAGAAGTAACTCCCTATTGTAATATGCTAATAAATACCTTAATATTTATTTTATTTGACCACAAGTTTTGTCTTTTAGTTTAACATGGGAAAGATCCTATAAATTAACACTTAAAACTAAAAATTATAGTTCCACAAATGCAGCGGCATTTTGCACCAAACTTTGTAACCGACGGGGGATATTTTCGACTGACTTTTGCAGGAATTCTTGAAGGATCTTAGTGAGGACTTGGGTGAATACGATCTTCCATTTCATTTAAAGTTGTTGATTTATTGCGATAAACATCTTCCTTCGTCCGACCCCATAGAAAAAAGTCACATGGAGTGAGGTCGGGACTCCGTGCTGGCCACTCATGTGGACCACGTCGACCCAGTCAACGTCCTGGAGAACGTCGGTCCAGCCACGCGCTGACGTCGAGTGCAAAATGAGGTGCGGCTCCATCTTGCATCAAAATGAGGTCATTGATATTATCTCCGGTGGAAACAGTTGGCCGAACTTCATTTGCTAATATGGCTAGGTACCGTTCTGAGTTCATGGTGCCTTCAAGAACAAACGGCCCCACAACTTGGTTAGATGTCATGCCACACCAAACTGTGACTTTAGGGCTGCTTTGAGACTTTTCAGTTGTTGCCTTTGGATTATGCTCTGCCCAGTAGTGACAGTTGTGTCTTTCAACGAACCGCCCAATATGAAAAATAGCTTCGTCGCTCCAAATGATGTTCTCGAACAACTACGGTCAGCTTAGCATGATATCTCCATACTCCATTAGATGGTCGCAATCTTCCGGGGATAGCTGTTGACAGGAATGTTGCTTCCACGGACGGAAATGTAATTATTTCCTTCAGAACATTTCTTATGGTATGACGGGAGAGACCACTTTCACGAGGGTCTTGTCTTGTTGATTTGTGAGGGCTTTTGGTGCACATATTCAGCACCATTTGTATATTTTCCTCTGGCCTAAACGTCGAGGAATAACCACTTGTATGAGTATCTGTCACACATCCTTTGTTCATCCCTTTATCGTGACAGCACTTGATGGACTTTGGGTCCAATGTAGCGCGAGGCCCGTGCACTGTTCGCCACCATCTTTGCATCTGCACAACGGATCGCCAGCTTCGTAGCGGGCGGCCAAACTGAGCTCTCTCTTGCACCGAGATGCGAAGTGCCATTACAGATCAAGTTCTACCACTGTAAATAAAAGATACATTACGTCTCCTAAAAATATAGATATATTCATATTTACCAGAACATTCTAAATTCTGGAAATAGTTAATTTTTTGGTGGACAAAACAATGATGTCCACAATTAAAGAGTTTCACAGCGTGATTTGAATGTCTCCGCAGGGCCTTCAATAATGGCCGTATATGAAAAGAAAGTATACCAGCATATGCCCTAAAGTTTGGAGTGTTTTCTTGTACTAAAATTTCACTTTTGGTTTTTGGGCCATTTTGAAATTCTTATAGCTGCTTTTAACATACCATGTTTAAGTTTCACTGAACTAAAATTTACGGTAAGTTCTATATTATACACGATTGAAGTACCGGTAATATATATATATATTTTTTTTGCTTTAGGTGATGTTTATGTACATCGAGTTCTCAGTCAGAAGGCTGGTTGGATCCCCGAGAGCTCTACTACTAATTATCATAAATAGCCTTGACATCCATGAAAAGGCATCGTAGGGAAAGGAGGAGTGAGATAGTTTCCCATTATTTTCCTCACCGAAATGAAATGTCGTATGGCTTTTAGTACCGAGATATCCCAGGACGGGTTCGGCTCGCCAGGTGCAGGTCTTTCTATTTGATCCCGCAGGCGACCTGCGTGTCGTGATGAGGATGAAATGATGATGAAGACAACACATACGCCCAGCCCCCGTGGCATTGGAATTAACCAATTAAGGTTAAAATCTCCGACCCGGCCTGGAATCGAACCCGCGACCCTCTGAACAGAAGGCCAGTATGCTGACCGTTCAGCCAACGAGTCGGACATTTTCCTCACCAATCCAGAATATATTATTTTGTACCAGTCAGTCAAGCACACTGAAATGCATAAACCAACTAATATTACTAGTTACACTTTCCATTAATCACAGGAACTGGCTGTATAAGAGATGGCGTTACTGGCATCGCTCATACCACAGTCACTCTTAGTCAAGGATAGGATGAAAGTAACGAACTTCCTCTAACACACTATAAGGTACAATACACTAAATATGCTAGAACATAATAAAATGTATAAGGAAAAAGTATTACTTAAGTATGCATATAAAATTTTCACTGCCGAATTACACTGGATGTAAAATTTCAATTTACACTGACTGACAGTGACAATGCAACACCAAGGAGGAGTGGTTCGAAAGGGATGAAAGTTGGGGAAAAAACAGAGACGGCACGGATGAATAATTGATGTTTATTTCAAACCGATATGCAGGTTACACAATGCGCACGGCATCGACTCAGTAGGATGTAGGAACACCGCGAGCGGCGATGCACGCAGAAACACGTCGAGGTACAGAGTCAATAAGAGTGCGGATGGTGTCCTGAGGGATGGTTCTCCATTCTCTGTCAACCATTTGCCACAGTTGGTCGTCCGTACGAGGCTGGGGCAGAGTTTGCAAACGGCGTCCAATGAGATCCCACACGTGTTCGATTGGTGAGAGATCCGGAGAGTACGCTGGCCACGGAAGCATCTGTACACCTCGTAGAGCCTGTTGGGAGATGCGAGCAGTGTGTGGGTGGGCATTATCCTGCTGAAACAGAGCATTGGGCAGCCCCTGAAGGTACGGGAGTGCCACCGGCCGCAGCACATGCTGCACGTAGCGGTGGGCATTTAACGTGCCTTGAATACGCACTAGAGGTGACGTGGAATCATACGCAATAGCGCCCCAAACCATGATGCCACGTTGTCTAGCGGTAGGGCGCTCCACAGTTACTGCCGGATTTGACCTTTCTCCACGCCGACGCCACACTCGTCTGTGGTGACTATCACTGACAGAACAGAAGCGTGACTCATCGGAGAACACGACGTTCCGCCATTCCCTCATCCAAGTCGCTCTAGCCCGGCACCATGCCAGGCGTGCACGTCTATGCTGTGGAGTCAATGGTAGTCTTCTGAGCGGACGCCGGGAGTGCAGGCCTCCTTCAACCAATCGACGGGAAATTGTTCTGGTCGATATTGGAACAGCCAGGGTGTCTTGCACATGCTGAAGAATGGCGGTTGACGTGGCGTGCGGGGCTGCCACCGCTTGGCGGCGGATGCGCCGATCCTCGCGTGCTGACGTCACTCGGGCTGCGCCTGGACCCCTCGTACGTGCCACATGTCCCTGCGCCAACCATCTTCGCCACAGGCATTGCACCGTGGACACATCCCTTTGGGTATCGGCTGCGATTTGACGAAGCGACCAACCTGCCCTTCTCAGCCCGATCACCATACCCCTCGTAAAGTCGTCTGTCTGCTGGAAATGCCTCCGTTGACGGCGGCCTGGCATTCTTAGCTATACACGTGTCCTGTGGCACACGACAACACGTTCTACAATGACTGTCGGCTGAGAAATCACGGTACGAAGTGGGCCATTCGCCAACGCCGTGTCCCATTTATCGTTCACTACGTGCGCAGCACAGCGGCGCATTTCACATCATGAGCATACCTCAGTGACGTCAGTCTACCCTGCAATTGGCATAAAGTTCTGACCACTCCTTCTTGGTGTTGCATTTGCTCTGTCAGTCAGTGTATTAGGTCGTATTCGGTACATATAGTATATTCCGAATGAAAGGTTACTTCGGGTGCAGTGCGATAGTGAAACTTCACTTGAAGTAGCTTACAATGGGCGACAAGCGCGTACTCTACAGTTGTGCTGGTAGTGGTGCCAGACCTGTAGCTTAGATCCTTTCCAACACAGCAAATAATACTACCATACTTCAAGTGATAGGGCATCCAACGCGAGATTGGAAGGTTGTGCGTTCGGATCCCACTGGTGCCCGGTTGACTATATTTCTTCTGTAATTAACATCTCTTCGGCATGAACTACTATACATGTTCCGAATACGACCTAACAAGTTGAAGGATTACTTCAATTACGTAAGTTGTGTTTAATTTAAGAAGTAAGTGAGTTTTTCTGGCATTCTGATTCAGTCGCTTCTCTTTGTGTTATAACTTCTAACATTAGTAGTTTGTGAGATATGAAGACTCGGTTCATTAAGAATGTAACTCCACCACTGGGAGACACCACGAAAATCTTAGTGTCAGTCCCAAGCCTGGTTAAAGGAGGAGGGTAGGCGCCAGTCTCTGCGACGGATCCGCCGAAATTTTCAACGCCGCATCGATACGCATCGAAATATTTAGAAAGTACAGCTAGTGTATCCCTCGAGGGCAAAACGGCCTTATTTCACTCTGTTGGGTTGACGTGTGAGCGAGGGATACCCGCCCAGGATCGAAGAAGACTAAAGAAAAGCGAGGTCAAAACATCCGATTTGCTACTATCAGCATCGGTACGGGAAGAACCCATGAGCTGACTGAATCGTTGAAGAGAAGATATATTGGCATCGACTGGATACAAGATGCTAAGTAGAAAGGCTCAAAAGTTGCGACGGTTAGAAACTTTTATACCACGGCACAACATCTAGCAGAAATGTTATCTCTGAGAAGCTACGGGACAGTAGTAGCGAACTAGATCGCATCTCAGATCGCCTGATTAGCATCAGGATTTTCACCGGAACAGCATCTGTATATTGTGTCTTATTATGCCCAGACGAAGCACTTGATAGCTTTCGGGCAGACTTAGAAACACATACCAGTTCCATCAACAACAGGATGTTTATTTCATTTGTGACGACCTCAACTGTTACGCAGGGCGATCACATAATGGTTTCAAGAGGGTGCACGGTGATTGCGGGTAGATCACACATAATGCAGCAGGGGAACGCAGAGATGTGTGATCTGACACTCGCTGACACATCAAGAAACGACCGTCACACTTTATTACAGCAGTGGTAGCTACAACACACAAACCGACTACTGGACTTGGGGCTGGTGAAGGACTCCTAGGTCATTCCTTCGGACAACATCACTTCTCGGCATAAGCTATTGGTCTTAGATTCCTACCTTCATCTCCGACCATGCATCAGACCCATCACCACTAAGCAATCTGTCAAATGGTGGAATATCCCTGAACAAGCAGTAGGACTTAGAAACGCCATGAACCTACTCTCTGTGGACGATGTGTATAAACTGACGTGGGATGAGGTCATTGCACGAATCCAGCAAAGTGAAAAAGAAATATTGGGTGTGACGGACTGAGGAAGGCAACTTGGAAACCAACAGGAGTGGTGGTAGAGAAAGGATGTCTAGAATGCCGTAAAGCTCAAGAAGACTGCTTTCAAGAATGATATATTTTCTAGGACGGATAGAAACACCGTCTTAAATGCTGCAAAACAAGCAATTGCAGCTGCAAAATATGAACTTCCATGACTTCTATGAGTTACTAGACAGACCTGAGGGTTATGAATGGCAAGTACAGGCTAGAAAAATCTCATCATTATGCTACAGAAGACATAGATGATGTTTTTCACGTTAAGGATGAACAAGGACGATGCTCCGATAACCTGCGGATATTTTAAATAGCTGACGCAGTTATTTCAATGTGATTTGCAATGAGGAATACTCACAGCTGATGAATCCTTCAGCCGATCCTATAGAAGGTCCTATTAGATCCGTGCAGCTTCAGTTCGCCATTCATACTACGGAAAGTGATATCCATGTCGAAATATACCTGTTGAAATGTGGAAGAAAATGGGACAAGACGGAGCTGAATTCTTAGCAGCCCTCTTCAAAGAAATGCTTAGAGATTCCATGCACCTGCAAACCAGCATTACAATACCAATCTCGAAAGGAAAAGGTGATATTACCGATTAATGAAACAACCACCCTATCCGTCTCCTGTGTCATGTGATGAAGGTCTCTGAGCGTACAATTGACGCAGCTATGTTACCACTCCAACAAACCAGTGCCGCTTCATGAGGGGATGCGGAACTCCACCCCCATCTCTTGGTAAAGAGACTTTTGGAGAAGACAGTCCTTAACACCTTTCTTTTAAGCATTTTATGTTTACTTCATCCTGTTAATGCCTCCTATTACCAAATGTATTACATGTATTCATGCGACCTGTTTCGGCTGATGATGGTGTCCATAGACACCGAAACCGGTACTGAATAAAAATGTTGTGATCATGTTAACAACATATTATGTATTGAAAAAAGGTAGATCAATCAAATTTCCCTCTATTGTATGTCACCTTTCTAGGTCTCAAAAACACTTTGCTATCTGAACTATCTTGGTAAGAAGCCCTGCAAGGATTTAATTTTCACGCCCTTCATGGCCCCTTTCTTTCTGTTGCCAACATCCTTTGTTTACCAAACGACCGAATTCATCCATTTTCTTTAATGATTCTTTTCTGATTCTGTTTAGTGTTAAAACAATAATCAACACCACCCGAGAAATACTTATTCTTCATTTTCTTCCTCTTCTTCTTATGCCACCACATTTTCCACACCCTGGTAGGGTCACGGGTGCAGTTTTTCACGCACATACGGACTTGGCTTTGTTATACGGCCGGATACTCTTCGGGACGCCAATCCTATGTAGGGTATTGCGTATTTGTGTGGTGTGGTGTGGTGCGGTGCGGTGCGGTGCGGTGCGGTGCGGTGTGGTGTGGTGTGGTGTGGTGTGGTTTGGTGTGGTGTGGTGTGTTGTGGTGTGTTGTGTTGTGTTGTGTTGTGTTGTGTTGTGTTGTGTTGTGTTGTGTTGTGTTGTGTTGTGTTGTGTTGTGTTGTGTTGTGTTGTGTTGTGTTGTGTTGTGGTGTGGTGTGGTGTGGTATGTATGAAGAATAGTGTGTTGGAACCAATACAAACATCCAGTCCTCGAGTGAGAGCAATTAACCGGACACGATGAAAATCGTTGAGACTTGGCCAAGAATCGGAATGGGGACCATCTGAACAAAAGGCCTCGTCGTCGACCATCAGCCAAGGAGCGAGACCATTATCTTCTATTTATTTTGTATATTTTTTCGCGTTTCTCCCACCTAGCAGCAGGGTCCGATGTGGGTCTGTTTCTTCCTGTTGTAGGCCATATCAGGACGGAGATTTACAATGTTGAGGTCTTTATGCAGCGTATCAGCTCATCGTTGCCTCGATCATCCCTTTGGTCTTTTTCCAGCAGCTTCCAGGGTATAGCTCTTCTTCGCAATGACGTCTATTCCTGATCGCAGCACATACCCACCGTAAACCGCCCTCTCGCGTTTTCTCCTCGATTGGGCGTAACACCAAAGTGTTTCGTTATGCTGTTACTGGAGATGCCAGCTGTCCATCTAAGGATATTGCCTAAGGATATTAGCAGCCCTCTTCAAAGAAAAGATTAGAGATTCCATGCACCTGCAACCCAGCATTACAGTACCAATCTCGAAATGAAAAGGTGATATCACCGATTAATGAAACAACCACCCTATCTGTCTCCTGCGTCATGTGATGAAGATCTCTGAGCGTACAATTGACGCAGCTATGTTATCACTTCAACAAACCAGTGCCGCTTCATGAGGGGATGCGGAACTCCACCCCCATATCCTGGTAAAGACACCCACAGTAGTAAATTCTGCCTTTCTCGCGGTCGGTCAACATTCAGTACCTTAGAGTGCAAGAGGCCATATGACAAATAAGGAATTTTAAAGTCCATTACCTATTACAGACCCGGTGTACATCAGCCTATCTATATATATAAAATAGCTTGTCCTGACTGACTGAGTGACTGACTGACTGACTGACTGACTGACTGATTCATCATCGCCGAGCCAAAACTACTGGACATAATGAAATGAAATTTTGGAAATGCATTCATATTAAGATGTAAGTGCTCGCTAAGAGAGGATTTTTGGATATTCCATCGCTATGGGGATGAAAAGGGGGGTGAAATTTAAAAATGTGTGTGTCTATATCTCGAAACTTAAAAAGTTTACAGATGTAAAAATTAGAATTTAGAATCTCCTTTAAAAATAAGGAAACACGTATTTTTTTGTTTTCGGAAAATCCCAATAGGAGGGGTGAAAAAGGGTGAAAAATGAGTTGAATGCCTTTAATGAGGATACGTATATCTCAGAAACTGAATACATTACAGACCTGTAAATTGGTATACAGGATCTCCTTTAAAAATAAGGAATCACGTATTTTTTTGTTTTTGGATAATCCAATTAATGGGAGGGTGAAAAGGGGGGTGAATTTTTAAAATGTTTGCATCTATATATCAAAACTTTTAAAGTTTACAGATGTAAAAATTGGTATTTAGAATCTTCTTTAAAAATCAGGAAACACGTATTTTTTTTATTTTCGGAAAATCCCAATAGGAGGGGAAAAGGGGGGGGGGAATGGGGTGAATGTTTTTACTGCGGATACTTTTATCTCAGAAACTGAAGATATTACAGACCTGAAAATTGGTGTTTGGGATCTCCTTTAAAAATAAAGAAACACGTATTTTTTGTTTTTGGAAAATCCATTTAATGGGGGGGGAAAGGGGTGAATTTTTAAAATTAGTGTATTATATCCCAAAACTTTTAAAGTTCATAGATGTAAAAATTGGTATTTTAGAATCTCCTTTAAAAATAAAGACACCCGTATATTTTGTTTTCGGAAAATCCCAATGGGAAGGGTGGAAAAGGGTGAAAAAGTGGTTGAATGCCTTTAATGAGGCTACTTATATTTCAGAACCTGAAGATATTACAGAGCTGAAAATTGGTACTCGGGATCTACTTTAAAAATAAAGAAGCAGGTATTTTTTCGTTTGTGGAAAATCCAATTAATGGCGGTTAAACAGGAGTGACAAATTGGGGTGAATTTTTCGAAAGACTATATCTACAAAATATCTGAGAAACGTAAAATGTTACAGGCGTAAAAGGTAGGTATTTGGAATTTCCTGTAAATGTGAAGAAACATAGGTGATTTGTTTTTGGAAACGCCCCTTAAGGGGAAGTAAAAAGGGGTGAAATTATAAAATGAGAATTTCTACAGTATATCTCAAAAAACGTAACATGTTACAGAAGTGAAAAATGGTATTTTTACCTCTATTAAAAATAAAGAAACGTGTATTTTTAGTTTTAGGAAATACCACTTGGGTGGAGGGGGCGGGGGTAAAAGTGACTGAAAATGGTGTTGATTTCTTTTAATTAGGCTACTGATATCTCAAAAATGAAGATGTTACAGACGTGAAATTTGATATTTGAAATCTGCTTTGAAAGTAAAGAAACACGCATTTTCGGAAAATCCAATGATGGAGGGGGGGGGGGTGAAATAATTGAAAAATTAATTGACTTAATTGTATGAGAATACATACAGACGTGAAAATTGGTATTTGGATTTCGTTTAAAAACAAAGAAAAACGCGTTTTTTTGGGGGGGGGGGACCATCTTGCGGAGCGGGAGTGAAAAGTAGTTGAATTCCTTTCATGAGGACACATAAATCAAAAACTGAAGACGTTAGAGTCGTGATAGTTGGTATTTAGAAGATCCTTTACTATTAAGGAAACAAGTATTTTTTGCTGGAAAATTCACTTGGGGGGGGGGGGGCTGAAAGGAAGTGAAAAAAAAGATTATTCTTATGGGGATACTTATATCTCAAAACTGAAGGTAATAGCCGTGAACATTGGTGTTTGGAATCTCCTTTAAATATAAAGAAACACGCCTTCTTTTAATTCTTTTTTTTTGGGGGGGGGGGGGTAAATAAACTTAATGGCGGTGGGATGTAAAAGGAGGTGAGACCAATTGATATTACTGTTCATAATGCACTTACAAGGAGCCTCCGTTGCTCAGGCGGCAGCACGCCGGCCTCTCACAGCTCGGTTCCGTGGTTCAAATCCCGGTCACTCCATGTGACATTCGTGCTGGACAAAACGGAGGCGGGACAGGTTTTCCCCCGGATACTCCGGTTTTCCCTATCATCATTCATTCCAGCAACACTGTCCAATATTTCATTTCATTTGTCACTCATCGATCATTGCCCCAGAGGAGTGCTTCGGCAGCCGGCACATTTCCTATTGTGTCGTATCGCTGATCAGGCACTCCCGCAGGTCATAAGTCGTGAGCAAGCGGTTCGAAAATAAATTCGAACCGCGACCTCACAATGTAGAAGTAAAAGTAGATATAAGAAATGTTGAGTCTGAAAATAGGACTTAAGGCATCAAGAAGAAATAATTATATGTGTAAGAAAATGAGATTGAAATATTCATTGGGAATTACTAAAAGAGATGCAGTTCTGAGCTTTCAGGCAGTGGTGAAATGTTTGAACAAACACAGGATATTGGTCATTCCTTATCACTGTATGTACATGGTCAAGGATGACAGAGCGCGGCTTAAACCGCACGTAGTACAGGGAAAATTCCGAGGTTCGACCTTCTGGAACAAATGAGAAGGTTGAGAATTCCCTCAGGGAAGGGATGCTGCCAGCCAATGAGAATAAGACAAATCAGAAGTACACAGGGTTCAAAGTTCGGCTGAGCATAGCAACAGCGAAATACAGAATTAACTTAAGGGAGAACTCAGAGAGGTGATCAGTTAGTTAGTTCATAGCTCACAGTCAGAAGAGGTAGTTGGGAAGGAAGCTGAAGGTCTGGCGGGGACATTGAGCCAGTCAGGTCGCGAACAGAACTTGAAGTGAAGTTCGAAGTCAGGAATATTATCATTGATAATAGTACTCTTAGACAATACGTCAGGAAGTCTGAACGCTCCAGTAAAAGAGTGGTAGGGTGAAGGGAACGCACTGGCGGACTCGTAAATTAACGAGAAAATAAGGGAAGCCTTTTAAGTAAATTAGGCTTACGCGACCAGGGAAAAGTAACGGATTCTGACTAGCAGTGGAAGCACATAATCTCTACTGCTCTAGTAAAGACGTAAAGTAAAGGGTGACAATCAAGGACTTTGACTGTTCTTCAATAGGAGTGAAGTTCTCTGGAGGAACCCACTCGATAGACACTAACTATACAGAGGAGGCTAGAGGGAGGCATCACTCAGGGACTAAAGTCTCCTATTATCCAGGAAACCGGGATAAGACTGCACGAGATTGGGCCGGTCAGTAGGGAAGAGGTAACCACGGATCGACAGACTCCAGTACAACATATGAACTCAATCACCTAGCGAATAGCCTGGACTGTAACATTGTAAATCAGAACTGTATCTCTTGGGGAACCAGTGAAGGGAAGAAGTGTATCCGCGTGTGCTAACGTGTGATAGTGAAACTCAGGCTTCAGGAAAGAAGACGTCGTAGAAGACTCCCATCGCTCGGAAGATAAGTATTAACTAGTATTGAATGAACTAAATAGGGAACTAAGAACTTTTAGCTAGAGAGAAAGTTGTGCAGATTTAGGAAGTTCCCTAATTCATGATCAGATTAGTTTCAAGAGTTGTATATATAGGTGTATATATTGTACAGTGAATAACTTTGGGAAATTTCAATATATTAATTCTTGGCATTAAGCCGCCTTAACTTGGTGTTCTTATTGTAAATTGAGTGCATTTTAGAACCCTATCCAGTCCCCAGCTTGCCATATCCTTAGGATATGACAATTGTCGCCGCTAGATGGGGCTTTATTCATTCCATTTCTGACCCTGTCGTATAACTGGAAACAGGCTGTAGATTTTCTATGTACTTATTCTGATCATAAACCGATCATTTTTAATCTTTCCTGGGTTCGATTTCAACAGCCATCTTTTCCTTCGGAGAACGTTCTTAGATTAGAGTAGACTCTCCTGCCATATAAATGAAAATTTAAACACATTTGAAATAAGCTATAGGAATGAGATTGACCGTCAAATTGTTCACCTCTATAACAAGTTCAATAATGCACGGAAGTATGTCATTCGTATCGCCAGAAATCCCGCACACTTGCCTACGCGCGACAATGGTGCTGGTCACATTCTCAACAATGACAATGGCAGCATACGTAATTTACCGCCAGGTAACGGTCTTGCATCTTTCTGCGGGGTCCAGAACATCTGATAATAATAATAATAATAATAATAATAATAATAATAATAATAATAATAATAATAATAATGTTCTGGACCGTCGTCAAATTGTGCGGACCGCGCTGGAAACGGGTCCTGGCCTGGTAATGTCTACGAATACAGTCCGGCCGCGGGTTCAGTACCGCCAAGTCGCCCAAGACGACACAACGCCGGATCTCCTTCAGGAATTGATCCATACTAAAAATGCTTATAAGAAAAGATGGCAAAGATTTAGTGACCTATCTGACCTCGTGGAATACCTAGACCTAGCCCGGGAAGTACGAAATCGATTGCTGGAAAGAAAGATTGAAAAATGTGAGGAACTATGCCGTAATCTCTCAGAAAACGAGTCAGATCGCGAATTTTGGCGGATTCTCTCAGAAAACGAGTCAGATCGCGAATTTTGGAGGATTACATATAAAACGTTAAGCATTCAATTATAAAGTTCAGTCTAATACCGTAGCGAAGCACGGGTATCTTGCTAGTTAGGGTATAAAACTGTCCAGGCAATTGCTGCATAGCCAGACGGCCAGAATATGTTGGAGAGTTATATGGCCAACGTGATTTTCCTCAGCTGTGCCGTTTGACTTTCTTAACTGGGTCTCCGGTATCTCATATCAAACAGCATTTCAGTTGATTTTACGAAGTTGAATGAACTCCGTTCCCTTCCTCAGTCATCATCATCATCATCATCATCATCATCACCAGTATCAGCTTATCGCTGCAGCTTGCCAGCTGTTATAAATGAGGCTTGTATATTCATGTTGTCATTCTCTTTATATGACCATAACCACGATAGTCACTTCAGTACTTATGTTTCCATCAAGCTTCTTGGCAAACTACATTTCTGTCGTAGCATCCACAGCTTTCGATTTACATGTTACGATGGCGTACTTAGAGAACAGCTTACTGAACCCTTCATTTATAAATCTTCTACAACTTACTTTCTCCTCTGAATTACCCTCCATTTGATATTATATTCCCGATATTTTAACCTATTGGCTCAGCATAAAGGACTTTGCCATCCGGGATCGATTAGCAGTAACAGGTTTTCTATTGTGTTCAGGTGATCATTCAGTTAATTCACCTTTAGAAGACTGTCTCGAAATTTCCGGTCTTTTTCGACTCCCACGTTCATCTCGCATGTATTCAGTTCTCTGTAGCAGTTTTTAACGTTTTATAATTCGCAGAAATTGTTAATTGCATTGTTACCTGGTAATTGGTTCGGCCATTGTAAGCACTTTATGAAAAGCGCCGAAATGACCTCTACACCTACTCCTGGGTGGAAGAGCAAGCTAATCACTGGGATTGTCCTGGTGCAATCACGCTTTTGCCGTGGGTGTGTGGCATGTCACTGTGATTAATTAGCCACTACTTATTTCCCTATCCTAGCATCATCATTAGTTTCTTCAGGATTATATTACTTCAAGCAATTCGTATCACTGAGTTTGATATTGTTACGATCTTTCTCTAGGAATTACTGCGAACAGCCGTAGCCGTGTTGAAACACCGGACCCCGTGAGATCTCCGAAGTTAAGCAACATTGGGCGTGGTCAAGATTTGGTTGGGTTGTCACGCGTTGTTGGTGGTGGTAAGGGATGGAGGAGCGGAACGGTACTGGCCACCCTATCGTACGTATACTCCGGCTCAGGCACACCTCTGTGGAGGCTCGGACCTGCCTTTGAGCAGAATACACCCTTACCCTTACTTTTACTGCGAATTACTCGTCCTGTGGCTATGGTGGTTAAGTTGTTAAGTATTTATGGCCTGGCAGCGTGGTAAACCGGTTCGAGTCCCGTTGGTGGAAAATATTTTCACCATCAGAATGTTGGCCAGAGTCGTAGGAGAGGGGTGGTAGACAATTTATAAACACTAGATTACGTGCCAGTCCGCCTCTGTGGTGTAGTGGTTAGCGTGATTAGCTGCTACCCCCGGAGGCCCGGGTTCGATTCCCGGCTCTGCCAAGAAATTTGAGAAGTGGTACGAGGGCTGGAACGGGGTCCACTCAGCCTCGGGAGGTCAACTGAGTAGAGGTGGGTTCGATTCCCACCTCAGCCATCCTGGAAGTGGTTTTCCGTGGTTTCCCACTTCTCCTCCAGGCAAATGCCGGAATGGTACCTAACTTAAGGCCACGGCCGCTTCCTTCCCTCCTCCTTGCCTATCCCTTCCAATCTTCCCATCCCTCCACAAGGCCCCTGTTCAGCATAGCAGGTGAGGCCGCCTGGGTGAGGTACTGGTCATTCTGCCCAGTTGTATCCCCCGACCCAGAGTCTGAAGCTCCAGGACACTGCCCTTGAGGCGATAGAGGTGGGATCCCTCGCTGTGTCCGAGGGAAAAGCCGACCCTGGAGGGTAAACAGATGATGATGATGATGATGAGATTACGTGCCAAAGCTTCAATTCGAAACGTC
Source organism: Anabrus simplex (assembly GCF_040414725.1). Classification (NCBI taxonomy): domain Eukaryota; kingdom Metazoa; phylum Arthropoda; class Insecta; order Orthoptera; family Tettigoniidae; genus Anabrus; species Anabrus simplex. The sequence goes on from NC_090267.1 coordinate 289,293,294, forward strand.
TCTACAGTGTTCATGTGGAGTGAAGCTGTCGATGATCCGTCCGATAGGGATGTTACGTCTTGTGCAGAACTCTTGGTGTTTTTCGCCAGGAGTAGGCTATGTGCCAACCCCGGTTTCAACCTCTTCCTACCTCATTACCTCACCATCTGACAGACGCATAGGTCGCCGTTGGACGTGAAATAGAAAGAAAATAGAAAGACGAGCCAGGCGAACTGCCTCTGTGGATCAGTGGTAGAGTGTCGGCCACCAGATCCCAAGATAACGAGTTCAAACCCGTCAGAAATAGTGGGATTTTTGAAGAGCAGAAAAAATGTCCTTTCGACACGCCATGTCGTACGATGTCTGCGTGTATAAGATCCTTGGTGACACATTTGGTCTTTAGTCGACAAAATTCATAGAATCTCAGCCATAGACGCCCAAGAGAGTTTCGGTTTACTCGGTCTGCTATCTAGTAGGCCTAGAGTAAAACAGAACGTCGAAATTGACGAGCGGACAGCCAGATGGCGTCAAATCGAAATATCTCCACACGGTAGCTGAGGCCATACGATTATTATTATTAACCAGACGAGCTGAAACTATCGTCGGACACTCACGGCATTAAAGGCCATACGCTAAATAATTGTGTTATACGTACTGCAATACTTGTCAGACAAACGGTTTGCATGGCATTCTGATACTGATGCTCTATAATATTTAGACTAAAAAGGACCAAAATGAGGTTTTGCCTATCAGTTGAGATGTTTCGAAACGGATACTTGAAACAGTCCGCCTCTGTGGTGTAGTGGTTAGCGTGATTAGCTGCCACCCCCGGAGGCCCGGGTTCGATTCCCAGCTCTGCCAGGAAATTTGAAAAGTGGTACGAGGGCTGGAACGGGGTCCACTCAGCCTCGGGAGGTCAACTGAGTAGCGTTGGGTTCGATTCCCACCTCAGCCATCCTGGAAGTGGTTTTCCGTGGTTTCCCACTTCTCCTCCAGGCGAATGCCGGGATGGTACCTAACTTAAGGCCACGGCCGCTTCCTTCCCTCTTCCTTGACTATCCCTTCCAATCTTCCCCATCCCTCCACAAGGCCCCTGTTCAGCATAGCAGGTGAGGCCGCCTGGTGGAGGTACTGGTCATTCTGCCCAGTTGTATCCCCTACCCAGAGTCTGAAGCTCCAGGACACTGCCCTTGAGGTGGTAGAGCTGGGATCCCTCGCTGAGGGATCTGTTTACCCTCCAGGTTCGGCTTTTCCCTCGGACTCAGCGAGGGATCCCACCTCTACCGCCTCAAGGGCAGTGTCCTGGAGCTTCAGACTCTTGGTCGGGGATACAACTGGGGAGAATGACCAGTACCTCGCCCAGGCGGTCTCACCTGCTATGCTGAACAGGGGCCTTGTGGAGGGATGGGAAGATTGGAAGGGATAGGCAAGGAGGAGGGAAGAAAGCGGCCGTGGCCTTAAGTTAGGTACCATCCCGGCATTCGCCTGGAGGAGAAGTGGGAAACCACGGGAAACCACTTCCAGGATGGCTGAGGTGGGAATCGAACCCACCTCTACTCAGTTGACCTCACGAGGCTGAGTGGACCCCGTTCCAGCCCTCGTACCACTTTTCAAATTTCGTGGCAGAGCCGGGAATCGAACCCGGACCTCCGGGGGTGGCAGCTAATCACGCTAACCACTAAACCACCGCACAGTTCATACTGTACAAAATTCGAATTAAAGAATTTTGTCAGCTTCTAGGCAAGAAACGTTTGCTTCGACAATTTGGGAAATTCGTGTTATCGTATTTCAGGCATTAGGGAAATAAATAGGACAAACGGTCGGGAGATACGGTACTGAAAATTCGAGTAATGGAGTTAGAAATATCTAGGTTTCACTTTATTCATATGAACGCATGGTGGGGGGGGGGGGGCTGGGGAGTGATTAGCTCAGTGTCTTAGGTGCTGGCTTCCCACCAGCAAGGTTGAGGTTGGAATCCCGGCCGATCGTGGGTTGAGACATTCATCTCGACTATTACGTGGCGTCAGGAAGGACATCCGGTCTTAAACCTCAGCCTCGGTGGCTCCAACGACCTCAGAAATATCAGGGATAAGCTGAAGAAAGTATGCCCAGTTCAGGACCCATCATTCAAATAGTCAACGCCATTGTTGAAAGAATCGATATAATTCAAGAATCTGCCGATAGGTGCATTTACTCGCCTTCACGACGCAATGTAGTCATCTTGGTAAGTTCGTTGAAAAAGGTTTCTGATTACAAGATACTAGAATCATTCCGTATTGACTGTTTTCACTTTACTCCGTCTAATGATGAAATATATGATGTATTGAATTAGGAGGATACACTCAATTTTTCACCTTTGTAAAGGTTTCTGATGGTATGACTTATGCTGATAGAAGCTGAGTACGATAATTAACTACAGTACAGTATCATACTGTAAAGTTCCACTTTGTACATTATTTTTGTTACGGGGTGTCCGTAGTTCACAGATGTCTAAGACGGTGCCGGGGTGAACGGGTGGACAGGGAAATGATCAGAGCAAATGTTAAAGCACTAAATTTTGAAAAATTATTTCTTTCCTTTTTTTTCTGAGTTTTAATAGATAATTTGAATAAGCAACGACAAATAACTGTTGAAGAGCTCGTCAGCTCAGATAACAAGGGTGGACTATAAGTCCAAAAATCAGGTACAATAGATACAATTACAGACACAATAATTTACAAGGGATGAGCAATGTAGCTCCGGAGGTACACTATTTTACAAGAGCTTATTTACTCCACTCACTTACATCGTCTAGTAGCTTGAGCTTCAAGAGTTCATATTATCCAGTCTCTTGGAGGCACAAGTTTCCTACACAATCATGCTTGACAAATTTCAGATCATGCGTTTACTGTCATTTCTGCTCGACAGTCTGCTATACACTCGTCTACAAATAATGACAATTTAAACAGGGGCAATGGGTGTCCATTCTAAATGTCCTTAATATATATAAATAAAATCGTAACGACCGTGTGTCTGTACATTGAATATTTTAGCGAAATGTTCGTACTGCTATCCGTTTAAAGGGTAATAATGACTATCTGCATATTTTTTGGCTTTAGTTTCCTGAAAATCCTAATTTTTACCGCCCTCCCCCAAAATCAAGAATGCGGCGCAATCTGCCAGACGAGCTAGAAAATTGAAATTTGGCAAAATTATACGTCTTATCCTCTGACCGACGGAAAACTCTGTGACTTAAATTTTTTTTTTCATCCCCGAAGAATGTCGATATATCGAGGCAATTCTAATGACGGTGCAGACCTTCGTTTCAAGTTACTTCCTGGCTAAACGGTAAGTCCTATCACAAAACGGATGGCACAATCTCCGTTCAATTTGGAGTGATCTACAACTTTGGTCTTATGACATTTTGTCGTATCTCTTTCCCTTATACGTTAGATTTGGCTATATTTCTCGATTGTACGCAAATTTTGTGATTTTTACAAGCATAATTCGTACTTTGAATCACTTATAAGAAAGATAGAATCATCAAATTCTATACGATCATTGGCCCACACAGTAGCCATATGTGAGCTACATGCTATGTTTGTAGTTGTCATATAATTAACCGAAAAGTAATACACTGTGAGACAATCTTACCCAAATTTCACCCAATTCACCGTTTCTAACTCAATCTGACCAGTGAATAGATGGTATAAGAGAAAATATCACAGGACCAGCCATTTAGACCACTAAATACGGCGTCTTATGGTACAACCCGTTTGTCGATATGACTTACCGTTTAGTAGCAGTTAATCTGTAAATGAAGGTCTGTAATATTTTAAACATGCATATACCTTTTTATGTCGATATATATATATTGATGTTGATTTGTAGTGATGAAGAAAGGGTGTGTCTGCTATTGTAATCAGTATTCCGCACATCGACTTTGACTGGCAGTAGGCATGGAATCCTTTTCCAACTCCTGTGTAAGTGGCATTAGTAAGGAGGGCCTACAATTGTAAATAATAATTCCCTTCTCGATTTCACTTACAGAGAGCAAGGGAGCGTGTAATTTTGTTCAAAACTCCCCTACCCGATTGTGTTTGGCTGTGGGCAAGGGTGCCCGCCATTATGAACAAATGTACTGTACCAGGAAAAGTTGTGGGCAAAGGGCATGAGTAGGACCTCAGGGAGTGGAACTGGGTTTTTGGAGCCGATACAGAGAAGGATAGTCTCGCAGAGCGAATAATAGATGGTAAATAATTTTTTTTCAAAACAATTTATTAATTTCTCACCCTGCGGTATGATTGTTGACTCAAAATTTATATTGAAATTAAATGTTGAAAATAATCTTCTTGAAAAAAAAAATTGCATAAATATCATTGGTTTCAAAGTCTTTCATATGTGTGAATTTCCACCTAAAGTCTTTTTAAACCTAAGCACACTTTTATAATGGTAAATGGATATGAGAAATTATTAAAAGTTTTCAGTTCTCAGTTCGTCAATCTCGTTATACAACACACTTGAAATCCTACAGTCTTTCTACGAGAAATGAAATTTAAATTAAATTTATCACTTTTGAGAAATTATGGAAATTGTTCACACGCGACACTGAAGTTTCACTGTTCAAAATAAATGAAAAAGTTTAGTCAGTTTGTTACTCACTTATGACAAGAACTGTTGTTACCAAATGTCGAAAGATGGACATCTGGAATGTTCCATGTAGAAGCAGGATCGGCGATGTTGACGTTCCCGATGAGGTGATGACAGCTGGAACTGTTGAGTTTCGCACACGAAAATTCATTTAGTGCGACTGGTTATCACTTACACTGTTGAACACTATTTATGGCGTATGAAGAATCACAGTCCTTTCTGTACTAAATACTATTTACAGTCGTTATTGAAATGTTCTTAATCACACAGTTCACACTTGAAGAGAAAAAAAAAAGAAAGCAAGTCGATAAGCACAGTCTGTGAACACAGTCATTAAGTTAGATTTTCTGCTAATCCTGTTATATTAACTCAGAAAAGTTCTTACTTTTTCATTCAAAATATTGATGTGACGTGAATAAAGAAATATAATGCAATACTCGAGAGAAAAAAATAAGTTCTGGTGATTCTTAAGTATTAGGCTCTGTAGAAGTTTAATGTTACTTGACGTTGCATAAGTCCACACGTAATGAAATAGTTAATATTTGTACTCCAATAAGTTCACTCGTGTTACAGTCTTAAATGTCTTTTTAGGATTATATTGTAATCGCGACGCGACATACTAACTGCAGTGCGACGTCCTTTATCGGCGATAGAATTTCGCGTTCTGGAGATACGACGAAAGTACTTCTACCGTGACTGCGCGAACATACTGTACGCGGGCCGGTCTGCTTGTCCTTGTACGGTACTATACTGTACTGCACTGTACTGGTTTGCGGGCTATCTGGCCTTGACATATATAGATGCCAGCGCAGGGAGGGGTGGCAGCTCTCTCTCTCGGCCATGTGACCGTAATTACGTAATTTCGTTGAGACTTTAAATTGTTATAACTCAACAACCGTTTGATGAATTAATTTGAAATTTACAGGGATTAACTTTTATGATGTTTGCTATAATTCAGCGTTTGTCCCGTTGAAATTGGTTAAGGTGTTAAAAAGCTGTTAAAAGAAAAATTCTTTCGAGAAATATCTCTAGGGGAGGTAAGCTTCGAGCGACAGGTGACGTCACTTGACTCCGCCTAGCGTACTCGTAGGGTCTGGCACATACTGGAACATTCTTTACATGGATGTTCGTACGTCGGTCGGATCTTTAATGCTGGAAATAACATTTCTTTCAATTAATATGGACCAGGACCTAGGCCTTCCTGGTACATCTTCCCCTTGGTTGGACGAAAAGAAAATACGCAGGATTTTCTTTTCCAGGCTTTATTCTTCCTGTGGTACATATTGTTTTAAATTGGCTGAGTTATAAATACCCTCGAAAGTGCCGTCCAATCTTACAATTTCATAAGCCCCGTTTCTCAATACAGTGCGGATACGGTAAGGACCTACGAATAGTGGACAGAACTTAGCGTAAATCCTTCTCTCAGGGTTGGAAGTAGCTGGTCTCCGTATTAAAATAAGGTCTCCAGGATTCAATGGTCTTCTGAAGTTCCTATTACGCTGGCGTCGTTCTCTGATGGCGGCTGCATGTCTTAACCTGGTCAGCGCGTCGTTGATCTTGACTTGCTGCGGCACAATAGCATTTGGTAGGGCTGGTAATATTCTGTCCCAAGGTCGCTCTGGTTTTGACCCGTGATGTAGGCTGAGAGGAATGTCATTAGTAGATTCATGCACAATAGAGTTCATAATTTTTTGCATTACTGGCAAGACCTCGATCCACTTCCAGTGATGTTCACTGCAATAAATCCGACAGAATTTCGCGAGTTCTCTCATTATTCTTTCAGCAGGGTTAGCTTCCGGATGCCTAATAGAATTCATGATATGTCGAATGTTGAGTTCTTCCAAAGCCTGTTGGAATTCTACGGAAGTGAATTGCGTTCCGTGATCCGTTAGTAGGTATTCAGGCTTTCCCATCTCAGGGATGATGTTTCTTTTCAGCCTCCTTAAGATGTTACCGGCGTTAGCTTTCTGGATAGGCAATAGCATAGTATATTTGGAAAAGACATCCACAACTACAATGACATGTCTGTTCCCCCTGGTCGCCTTTGGCAAAGGGCCGTACAGATCGATTGCCATTATTTCTCCGGGCTTTTCCGGGATCAGCGGTTTGGGAAATTCCTTGAGGAGATAATTATTCGGTTTGATCCGCTGGCATAAATCACAGGACCGTAAAATTCTCCTAATGTCTCGCCTGAGATATTCCCATGTAAACCTCTCTTTAATAAGGTTGAGAACTTTATCCGTACCAGCATGGCCTGAAATTGAGTGACAATGCCATATGATAGCCTTCCTGATTTTAACAGGTGCATAAATCCTGCATTGCGTCTTGGCTAAGTCAATGTATTTCATAAGAATTCCATCCCTTAAACAGAAGTTTGAAGAAAGTCGTTGGAGACGTGGGAATTCATCATCATCGGCGGGAATCGAACCTGATAAAAATCGAATTAATTCCCTACAATTGGCGTCTCTTCGTTGCATCTGGGTAAGGTAACGAAGTTTGCGAAGACATTCTTCGTCATCATCAGTCATGATGTTAACTTCGTGAACTTCGATAACTTCAGCAGGGTTGCGGCTGAGGGCATCTGCTAGGGTATTCTTCCGACCAGGCCTATGTATTACAGTGAGGTCAAACTGTTGAATAAAAAGAGCCCATCGGGAAACTCTCTCATTTGTCATGTCGGATGACAGTATGAATGTCAGAGCTTTATGGTCTGTGTAAATCGTAATGGGATAGCCGTAGATGATTTTTTTCCAATACTGGAGAGAAAAAACAACAGCCAAAGCTTCGAGTTCAGTTATGGTATAAGACTTTTCGTGAGGTCGTAGTTTTCTACTTAGAAACGAGATGAAAAGTCTGTAATCGGGATTTTCAGGTCTCGCTTGATATAGCACTGCGCCTATTCCTACAGAGCTGGCATCACACTCTATGAAGAATGGAAGAGAAAAATCCGGATAAACTAGTTTAACAGAGTTTTTCAACATATCCTTGGTGGCCAGGAAAGCTCGCTCACATTCTTCAGTCCACTTCCATTTATTATTCTTAAGTAGTAGTTGCTGAAGAGGAGCTACCGTCTCAGTGTAGTCTGGACAGTGTTGAGAAAAGAACTGACAAAGTCCTAGGAACTGTCTCACGTTTCTAATGCGCTGAGGTCTAGGAAAGTCAATGATACTCTTAATCTTGGCAGGGTTGGGTTGAATTCCATCACCACTAATTACATGTCCTAAGAATAATACTGATGTTTGGAAAAGTTGACTTTTCTGGGCATTTATCTTGAAATTCTTCTTCTCCAATTCCTGCAGGACCAGATTGACATCTCTCACGTGCTCTTCGAAAGTTCTCGAGGCAATCAAAATGTCGTCAACATAAATCGTAGTTATGTCCTTTACATCATCTGATAAGTGTTTTTCCAAGGCTCTGATCAAAACAGCTCCCGAGTTCTTAATTCCAAAGGGCATTTTGTTAAAAACATAGGTCCTATTTTCAAATAAGAAGCCTGTGAATAGCCTACTTTCAGCATCCAATTTTATGTGATAGTATGAAGAAGTTCCGTCAAGGCAACTAAAGAAATTCATGCCGTGGAATCTTCTGATAATATCCTTAAGTAGTGGAGGACGGTCATATTCTAAGGTCAGTCGGTCATTTAGGACCCTCGCGTCGAGGCAAATTCTAATACTGCCGTTAGGCTTACGTACTATGGCCAATGGATTCAAGTACTTAGTTACGCAAGGCGAAATTATCCCATCATCTGTCATTTTATGAATTAAGTTACGAACTTCTTCTCGATATTTCTCGGGTACGGGATATGGTTTCTTCTGATAAGGAGACAAGTCATTTACATCAAGATGATATTCATAGTCAGCTATCTCTCCAGGCTTATCATCGAATACACATGCAAATTTCTGTAGAACGTCATTTTTAGCCTCCTCCAATTTTAATTTAATTTCCGGGTCTTCAACCACACTGGCTATTGACATTATATAATCCGGACCTATAATGGAGTTCTCATTGAATATGGACTCTGCATCGTCCTCACTTTGGTCACCCTTTCTACTTTCTGCTACGGCTGGCGCAACCTCGCTCACAGCGGGCTTAATAATGTCACCACCGGCTGCTTCAAAACGGGCTCCCTTCTCTTGAACTTCCAGGTCACCTCGTCCTACCAGCTGTAGTTCTACGGAATTATTCTGTAATCTTACGAGGTTGGCATCATAGTCAATGGTTCCTTTGTATTTGATCATAAAATCTGATCCAAGTATTAAGTTGAAGTTAAGACGTGATACTACCAAAAATATGTGTTCGAACATCTGACTGTTAATTTCAAACTCTAAAAATGCCTGGAATTTACATTTAACAATCTTATCAGGAACTATCCCTCTTACTTTAATTTGAGCTGCAGGTAATAACAAAACATTGTTCTGATCTTTAAGCGAGTCTACAAGCTTATCAGAAATTAAAGAAGCTTGCGCTCCAGAATCGATGAGCGTAATCACCTGTAGGTTGCCTGTGCGTACTGTTATGACAGGTAATGAACGTGTAATAATTGGCCTTAGTGTTTGTGCGTCTTCGAATAGTAATTCGGAATCGTCAATATGCCAGTAATTGATAACAGCAGTACAATAATTTGACGTTTTGTCCTCATCGTGTTCTGTAGTCAATCTCCCTATTGCGAGATCGGCGTTTTTTTTTATAGCGCCTGTTGGGTCAGGATCAGGTGATCTTTGTTCTCTTGGTCCGAATTGACGTTGATATTCCAGGGATGTAGCTCCAGGCTCATCAGGATTACGGTTTCTCTCCCTGATGTATTCCCGTGTGTCCTTCCATCTACTTTCGAGTTCTCGTCGTCTGGCCTCACGGTTTCCTTCAGGAGTGCTTTCGCGCTGTCTCCATGTATTCCTAGGTTGGTAAGGGTGTCTATCCTGATTCCTCTGACGTCTAAAATTCCGGAATCTGGTTGGGTTAGTAGGGCTTAATCTGCCTTCTTCACGTGTCCTGGGTTCCTCTCTCTCCGGCGGTTTTATTTCCGCAGAATTCGTATTTACTTCTCGACTCCTGTTAGTTTTCGGACTAGATTGGGTATTAGCCGTATCTAACCTACGCAAAGTAGCGTCAAAATGCTCCAATGTTTTAATGTTGGCAGCGACTAGTATTTCTTGCACATGAGGCGGATATTGAAGTGTCAGGATCTGAATAAGTTCAATATCTGGCAAAGGTGGATCTAAAACCTGGAGCTTCTTTAATTGCATTAGGCAGTAGTCTGAATATCGGGAAGTATTGACTGAAGTATTGTATTTGCTAGAGTAGAGTTGCATTTTTACAAGGCGCTGTCTTTCTGAATCCCAAAAGCGTTTAAGAAGTGCCTGTTTAAAGTCGTCATAGTTTTTAAAGTTGCTCTTAAAAGCTATGAACCATGATAAGGCTCGTCCTTCTAGAAGTTTGGATACTACTCGAAGTTTCCTATCGTCCTCTACCCTATTTTCCTCCAGGTAATCGTCGACATTTAACAAAAATTCTCGAGCAGTGTATTCATCACGTCCTGAAAATTTGACTGGTTTGTCATCTGGTACTTTAATAAGGGTTGTTGTATTGTGTATTTCCCTCGACGAACCAGGAATTGTGACGTCAGTTGTATGTTCTTTAAGTTTAATTTGATTCATTTCTTCGGACAAATTTTTAATTTTAGAATTAATTGAGGTGTCTAAACTTTTTATTTCATTTCTCAAGTCAGTTTTAATGACTTGTACGTCTTTACAGAAAGCAGCTATCTGGGTATGCGTGCTATCTAGCTGTCCTGTAATACGCTTGTCGAGTTCTCCTTGCGTGCTCTTAATTAATCCTATCTCGCTTCGTAATTTACCCACGTCGCTCTTTAATGCATCTCGCAAGGTTTCCTGCACCTGAGCTAACTTTGCTTGAGTTTGTGAGATGTTACCATGGGATTCTTGAAATTCAGTTCGTAAATCTTTGAGTTCAGTAGAAAATGCTTGAACGGAAGGAAGAACATTTCTAAGATCTTTGTCTAAAGACTTGACGACCTCTGTCTTTATTTCTTCCTTAATAGACTCTAAATTTTCAACAAACTGATCCCGCATGTTTTTCAATGTAGCTTCGACTTGTGCACTAGAATCAGTAAGTTTCTTTTCGAGGCGAGTTCCAGCTTCACGGAATCGTTGCTCGATAAGGGCACTAGATTCAGTGAGTCTTTTGTTAATGACTTTATCCGCTTCAGCAAACTTAGTATCCAACGTCCTGTCAATTTTAGAAGTTAAGTCTTCAACCTTACTATTTGACTCAGTTAACTGCGCCTGTAGTTGAGAATTAGAGTCAACTATTTGAGCCTGCAATTGTTGTTGAAGTTGAGTATTTTGAGCCTGTAGTTGGGAATTAGATTCGATTATTTGAGTCTGCAATTGGTTATTAGACTCTACCATTTGCGTATTAATTCGATCTATTTGCGTATTCATTTGAGCCTGCATTAGTGTTATCTGGTTATTAGACCTATCAATCTTAGCATTCTGATCATTAATGCTAAGCCTGAGAGCTTCGATTGCTGCAAGTATGTTATCCATGTTTCCGGAATATTCGAATAAGTCAAATAAAACAAGTTCTTTGCAGTCAAATCCTGTGCTCGAGATATAATGACTTGAATCGAACCCTGAATGTTGCGATTATTACAAGTGCATCATTTATTATTATAGCACGGCTTCAAAATCGAGTCCTTGAAATTGCGATGTCATCTATTATTATAGTATGGCTCCAAAATCGTGCCCTTGAAGTTGGGGCGCCATCTATTATTATACTATCCTCTCTGTACCAGGAAAAGTTGTGGGCAAAGGGCATGAGTAGGACCTCAGGGAGTGGAACTGGGTTTTTGGAGCCGATACAGAGAAGGATAGTCTCGCAGAGCGAATAATAGATGGTAAATAAATTTTTTTCAAAACAATTTATTAATTTCTCACCCTGCGGTATGATTGTTGACTCAAAATTTATATTGAAATTAAATGTTGAAAATAATCTTCTTGAAAAAAAAAATGCATAAATATCATTGGTTTCAAAGTCTTTCATATGTGTGAATTTCCACCTAAAGTCTTTTTAAACCTAAGCACACTTTTATAATGGTAAATGGATATGAGAAATTATTAAAAGTTTTCAGTTCTCAGTTCGTCAATCTCGTTATACAACACACTTGAAATCCTACAGTCTTTCTACGAGAAATGAAATTTAAATTAAATTTATCACTTTTGAGAAATTATGGAAATTGTTCACACGCGACACTGAAGTTTCACTGTTCAAAATAAATGAAAAAGTTTAGTCAGTTTGTTACTCACTTATGACAAGAACTGTTGTTACCAAATGTCGAAAGATGGACATCTGGAATGTTCCATGTAGAAGCAGGATCGGCGATGTTGACGTTCCCGATGAGGTGATGACAGCTGGAACTGTTGAGTTTCGCACACGAAAATTCATTTAGTGCGACTGGTTATCACTTACACTGTTGAACACTATTTATGGCGTATGAAGAATCACAGTCCTTTCTGTACTAAATACTATTTACAGTCGTTATTGAAATGTTCTTAATCACACAGTTCACACTTGAAGAGAAAAAAAAAGAAAGCAAGTCGATAAGCACAGTCTGTGAACACAGTCATTAAGTTAGATTTTCTGCTAATCCTGTTATATTAACTCAGAAAAGTTCTTACTTTTTCATTCAAAATATTGATGTGACGTGAATAAAGAAATATAATGCAATACTCGAGAGAAAAAAATAAGTTCTGGTGATTCTTAAGTATTAGGCTCTGTAGAAGTTTAATGTTACTTGACGTTGCATAAGTCCACACGTAATGAAATAGTTAATATTTGTACTCCAATAAGTTCACTCGTGTTACAGTCTTAAATGTCTTTTTAGGATTATATTGTAATCGCGACGCGACATACTAACTGCAGTGCGACGTCCTTTATCGGCGATAGAATTTCGCGTTCTGGAGATACGACGAAAGTACTTCTACCGTGACTGCGCGAACATACTGTACGCGGGCCGGTCTGCTTGTCCTTGTACGGTACTATACTGTACTGCACTGTACTGGTTTGCGGGCTATCTGGCCTTGACATATATAGATGCCAGCGCAGGGAGGGGTGGCAGCTCTCTCTCTCGGCCATGTGACCGTAATTACGTAATTTCGTTGAGACTTTAAATTGTTATAACTCAACAACCGTTTGATGAATTAATTTGAAATTTACAGGGATTAACTTTTATGATGTTTGCTATAATTCAGCGTTTGTCCCGTTGAAATTGGTTAAGGTGTTAAAAAGCTGTTAAAAGAAAAATTCTTTCGAGAAATATCTCTAGGGGAGGTAAGCTTCGAGCGACAGGTGACGTCACTTGACTCCGCCTAGCGTACTCGTAGGGTCTGGCACATACTGGAACATTCTTTACATGGATGTTCGTACGTCGGTCGGATCTTTAATGCTGGAAATAACATTTCTTTCAATTAATATGGACCAGGACCTAGGCCTTCCTGGTACAGTACTCATCTAAAATGTGACTGGCATTAGGCATAGTGGCCTGCTATTTTAATGGAAACTCGCCAAGTTGGTGTAACTGGCAGTAAGCTGGCTGGCATTAGGAATAGGGGCCTGTCATTATAATTATGACAGCACAACTGAATTTTGACTGGCAGTAGGCAAGTTGCCCGCCATTATAATAAAAGCTCCCCAACAGTAATCTGTCTGGAATTAGGAAAGGGGGCCTGCGATTGTAACGAAAACTTTCGAAATCGATTGTGACCCCGCATAAGGCAATGGGGCCTGCAATTATAATGCAACCTTCCCAACTCCATTGTGAATGGCAGCAGGCAAGTGAACCTGCCGTTATCATCACAACTCCGCAATTCACACTTTACAGTGGAAACAACGTATGGGGACCTCCCCGTGTTGTTTCTTGGATAACGCTAAGGGACATGCAATTAAAAATATATATTCACTGCATGTACAGTAATTTACCTCGATATCCGTATACAATGTAGAATACCGTGGTGAAGCACGGGTACATTTGCTAGTGTACAGTATAAAAGGTTTACGACCATCAACCATAAACAAAAGGCAGGAGGCGAAACACTTGCACTCCTTTTTGAAAGACACTTAAAATCCTAAATGGGCTTATGGCCAGAAGTTGCAGAGAATAAGCGTATACTACAAAGGGATGACTAGATGCGAAATATTAAGTACCAAAGTAGTGTGAAGAATTTAGAGGTTTAGAAAATCTTAGTCACCCCATACCAAGTAGAATGGGAATTAACAGAGGGTGAACACTCTTTATTCCCTAAATTTCATGTTTTCCAGCAGAGATTTGAACAAAGTCCTTAGACTTGCCGAAGGTTTACATTTGAACAGTGATTCTAGAAACTTACATTAATCAAAGAAGTTTGAAACCTTCCCCTCAAGTTATCTGCCTGGCGCTATCTTTTTTAAGAAACGTCTGCCATTACCTTGAGTTGTTGGGCCTTCCGAATGCGGGCCTACATCCCCTGCCTCCTTACTACGACGTACACACACTAGACCGCAGCGATTAAAATGACAATACGGCCTAAAGTGACCAGATTTTGTAGCATCTCAGAGGGGAGAGTTCCATAACTCTCTTGAGATCGGCAGAATGCCCATACACACCCCCAATTTTTATTGGCTAGAGAAATATACACAAAATTCCTGATTGGTTAATAACTTAAGGAAGAAGGAAGCCGTAGGAGTGTTGACATTTATAACTAACGAAACAAACAATCTACAAAACCTTAAGGTTTACAAACATTGAAAATTCACTTTAAAAATTAATTGTCCGCAATCCCGCCAGAGGGGGCAACTAGGCCGATAGTAGAGACATCTAATGGTTAAAGGTCCAAGTATCTTGAGTTACATAGTTTAGGATTCATAACACAGATGGCCTTCTAGAAGGCGCGCAGTTCAACGGGACGGAAAAGTTGTATACCCCAAGTTTTGTGAAAACTTCTGTTATGATGACAGAAATATACAAAAGGGTATCTGCTAAGCCACTTAAAGGTTGCGTACTAACTTTCCAGTAAACTAGTAGTCAGTCTACTAGAACTACTAAATATCAGATTGGTTCGAAAGCTTTTTCCTATAGCTGGTACATTATTTTTCGTAATTAAAACTTAACAAAAGGATTATTTCCCTTCAAAATAAAGTTATTACATTTTACTATTCTAGCCCGTCTCGTGGCCATGATCGTTAAGGCGTGAATAATCTAATGAGTACCAAGAAACGAGAATTGTTTTATATCCTGTGTTGGTTGACTGTCTTTGTTGGTGAATAGTTCTTCCTTACCCTAGTCCGCTATCCCGCTTCGAACACGCCTTCATACGTTTCCTGTCAACATCTTAGTCCGCACGAACCAATAAGAGATCACCGAAATCTTAACACATCGCTATCCACCTCATATCAAAACGATAATAATTCCCTGAAACGGGTAATAACCTGCAGTAATAACAAAGACAGCCACACACTCGCGTAATAATCTTCGCTCTCTGAGGCGAGGAGTAAATAATCCCTTGATCAATTATGGTGCGCACAAATAAATTAAGATTGCAAACTGCCCGTATTCATAGCCAAAGGACTGTTATTCAAGTGCCTCAGCATTCGAATACACACATGTTATATTATTCTTGTACATTCTTCGGCTAGTATTGGAATCTGTTGGCAGTACCAATCCATGGATTTTAAAGCGAAGAATTGCACAAATATTTTGACTTCTTCTAGACTATCAAAGAATCTTTCTCGAAGAGGTGATGTCATGGACGGAAATAAACCATATTTTATGGCATAATCTATACACTGTATGTTCGATAAGTAATCCTATTTCATCCAATTCCTGTACTTTCTGGTAGGTAATCTAGATCCATGTACTGAAGCATCGTCTTGCTGCAGTATAGCGCAGATTCTACATACAAAAGCTCGGTAGTGTCAGCTTAAATACTTTTTAATCTAAATTCAGTTGTTCGCGATAAAACTCAGCCAAATTAAATAGTAAAGCATCTTCGAAATATAGTTAAGTGAAATTTAATTGTTCAAGCATGATTCGCTCTCATAAATAAGGGGGAGTTTCATCATGATGTTAATTGTCGTAAAACATCCAATGAGGTTTGCTTGGGCTATGACTGACATGATAAAATAATACAACTCGAATAAGGGCCTAAGGAAGTTGTCACGAATTGGAAATATTCAGAGTAAAATAACCATCTAACAGAGGAAACATGCACATTAATAAAGACGACAGAAGATCAAGAGGAAGAAGCAAGCAGAACATTTTGTGGAATTATTTCATTTTTGATATCGTGATAGCAGGTACAACATTAAGAAGAATACCGAGTCTGAGGTGCAGCAGAATCCTCGGTTAATCATTCTGTGAATTATTCTTCGTCGACAGGGAGGAAATTCGACAACTATAGTTAATGGAAGGACCTTATTCGCCGACACATCCAATGATGAGAACACCTTCGGATATGTATGAATGTGTAATAGGCCAGTAGGTTCTAATATACGTTAAAGTTACGAATAAATAAATAAATAAATAAATAAATAAATAAATAAATAAATAAATAAATAAATAAATAAATAAATAAATAAATAAATAAATAAAGAATCTCTACCTATGGTTTCTTTTACAATCTGCTTTACGTCGCACCGACACATATAGTCTTATGGCGATGATGGGGAAGGAAAGGCTTAGGAGTTGGAAGGAAGCGGCCGTGGCCTTAAATGAGGTACAACCCCAGTTTTTGCCTGATGTGAAAATGGGAAAGCACAGAAAACCACTCTACCTATTAGGGGCGATAAAGGGGTGTTAGTTTCACCTGGAAGGACGTGGGTTCAATTCCCGTCGAAACATGTAGAATCGAGATTTCTACTTCTGGAGAAGAGGCGCTTAGCCTTGAGGTTTATTTGGCCTTCACCCAAAATAAGTGCCAAGTTAATTCCCGGGATAAAAGGAGGTCGAGCATATGGCTAAATGATCTATCCCACATTTCCAATGCGCTGTGCACCCTCTTACGAACTAGCCCAATGTAAACAAGGTGTAGAGAGCTCTACAAATTAGTAGGCTGCGTCCTAGCATTACATGGCAGGAAAAAATAGCTGGAGAACATTTTCAAACTTTCCGGTGTCGGTCTCAAAAAGTGTGTGTATTCAGTGGGAGTGGTCTACAACTAATTCCTTTAGCAGGATACCGGAAGCTCGTAGGTTTTCTTTTTTCGACACCTGGTTTTTAATCTCTCCCTTTTCGGTAACAACATTGTTCGACCTTAATCACACCGTTCAGTTCGGTCCACAAAGTACTGTACTCACGGAAGACAACATTTTGAAATGTGTCTCATGACTGGGAGTCATCTGAAAATTTGCGTCACAAAATTAGCGATGCAAAAAGTGTGAAGCGATGTTACCTAGCAATGGTGCAAGCTGTGATGTGAAGTAATGATGGATGGCCATGACTGAGGGACATATTATCGAAAGGAGGATGTTAGAGTACACATGGTTGATGTTATCTTGTAGGCTGTGACGTGAAATATTGTTGAGAAGCATATAGATGGATTTTTTTTTCTTGTCAAAGAGGGTTCATCTCATCATACTCTAGAAAATTGATTATTTTATTCGTGGTCCTGAATCAGTTTCCCCCTTTGGATGCACATTTATCGACTCCAAATTCCATGCAGATATCTCCAGTAAACGATTCGTCAGATGCAAATAAATTAATCGCCATCAGTTAGAGCTTCATTTATTGAAAACATATTTATGATTTAATGTTTCCAAAACTATTTTCAAAATTGTACTTTTTTTTTACAGGACACACACAAATAGCTTCATATTCATAGCTGGCTGGACTAGCCATTTCACTTGATGCCAAGCCCTTTGTGTGCAAACAGCTGATATTCATTTGTGGGCTAGCTTTTAGAGCTAGTGACTACCCAAGTCCCCCCCCCCCCCCAGAAGCACCGCGTTCGATTTCCCGCTCTGCCACGAAATTTGAAAAGTGGTACGAGGGCTGAAACGCGGTACACTCAGCCTCGGGACGTCAGTTGAGTAGAGGTGGGTTCGATTCCCACCTCAGCTATCCTGGAAGTGGTTTTTCATGCTTTCCCCACTTCTCCTCCGGGCAAATGCAGGGATGGTACCTAACTTTAGGCTACGGCCGCTTCCGTCCCTCTTCCTTGTCTGTCCCTTCCAATCTTCCCATCCCTCCACAAGGCCCCTGTTCAGCATAGCAGGTAAGGCTGCCCGAGCGAGGTACTGGTCCTACTCCCCAGTTGTGTCCCCGACCCAATGTCTCGTACTCCAGGAGACAGCCCTTGAGGCGGTAGAGGTGGGATCTCGAGGGAAAAACCAACCCTGGAGGGTAAGCAGATTAAAAAAGAAAGAAGCCCTCCCTAATGTAAACTAGCCTTCGCTGCTGAGGTTTCGTATAGTCCACTCCTCCAAGGCTCTTCACGGGATGTAAGGAGCTGTCTTTGCTTTGCTTGTAAATAAATCAGAAGACCTGCCGTAGTCATGATTCCCATTGAGTTCTGTGTGTAGTCTTCTGCACGCTCCATAGGGGTGTACCATTTTAGCTGAACAGCTAATTCAAGCGCAGCAAAAGCTGGATCTCATGCATATGGGCATCACTGGAATGTTGGATGAAATATGATTTAATGCGTGTCGTTAATTCTACTGCGAGCTACTGTTGTCTGTACGGTGGGAGCCGACCATAGGACTGCCGTTTCGCTGAAACACACCCTTTATAATTATAATTGTGATTATGATTGTGTGCGTGATGGGCCATCATTAGCCGGAGATTTGAGTGTCGGTAGTAGTCCTTAATGAGTCCTCCCGTTCGATTTCACAGGCTGACAAACTCCGCCGTGTCTCGCTTAATTAAAATGAGCTGCAGGGTTGCAAGCGGTTTGAAAGGGTGGCAGGCTTGCTTGATGGATCGAGTCCAACACACCTTTGTAGTCACCCGCAGATCTGGAGGGACCAGGCCATCTAACACATTTCTTTTCTTATTTTCTCACCCCCCTTCCCCGTACGATTCATTAACAGCGTCATAACAATTTTGTGTGGGCAGACAGCAGGGATTTGTGACTTTCACCTCAGGACAGTTAGTCAATTTTGTGACGTGTTTTGATGTTTCCATCATTATGGTTCTGTTAGTGGTAATAAAACGTTTTGGGAATATTTTGCTTCTTTACAAATTTGATGACGCTAAGAATATTTTACCACAGGGTTACTTTTTTATGTCAATTAAATCTAGATATACGAGGCAAGCGTATTTGAGCACTTTCAAATATGACCAGACTGAGCTGGAATCGAACCCACCAACTGGATTTCAGAAAGCCAACACTCCACCGACCCCAGCAGCTTGCCCAGCTGACCTTAGCCGATTGGATGAAAAGCTGTTATGATATATTTTGATATAAAATGGTTGTAAAATACAGACATAATATTAAACGGTTTATCCGAGGTTTTTTTGTCAGTTAAAAGAAGTGGGATATTGTTAGTAAATGGATGAATCACCACATCCAGTTTGCAAATGAAGAAGTGGAAACGAAATGGCCAACGTTACTGATAAAACGTTTGTTGAGGATGGCAACTCCGTCATCCCTTGACTTAGTTCATAGGAGATTGGGATGGTTTCAGCAATTACAATAATCACAGACTGGCTTCACATCTCAGTTGATTAAGAGCTCAATTGTTCAACGTAGCTGGATCGAATTCCACCAGATTCACACGGCATATACGAGATAATTTAAATGGGAGAGGAAGTGTGTGAAAATATACAGGTACTTGAAGACAATATTCCACCACTTCCTGTGGATTAGTGGGCGAGTGTCTAACTCCGGATTGGAATATTGTGGATACAAACCTGGTAGAGGTCGTCGGATTTTTGAATGCCGTAAAAATATCCCTGATGACACATCTGTTGTGTACCTGACAAAGAACTCTGTTATAAGTTGTCCAAGGAGTTCTGATTTCTGGAATTGCATATCACTACAACATGCACTGCTGTACAAAATTTTAAGGACTAAAGTAACGTTCGCATGTTATCTCACTATCAAGTACAATAGCTCGATGAAACTTGAACCATACATTGGAAGAACTGCTACAGTATGGTACGGTAGGCAACTGAAATGAATATGCGATGAGACGAACAGAAAGGACACTTTTATACACAGACAATAAATCACACGTAAGTCACTGCGACTCATGATGATTCCCTGGGCATGGATCTTAAAAGGGTGTGTGATCAGCACTGACAGTGATGCGTGCTCTGCAAGGTGTTCCCACGCTGGTCACAAGATTGGTAAGGAGTTCTTGTGGTAGGGCGTTCCATTCCTCCATCAGCGTGGTTGAGAACTGCTGGATGGTCGTTGATGCATATGGACGTGCTGAAATACGTCTGCCCAACATGTCCCACACGTGCTCGATGGAATTTAAGTCGGAGGAACGGGCAGATCAGTCCATTCGCCGAATATCCTCCTGTTCGAAAAGCTCCTCCACCTGAGCTGTTCGATGCGGTCGTGCGTTGTCGCCCATAAAAATGAAGCCGGGACCGAATGCACCCCCTGAAAATACGCACATGGGAAGGAGTACTCTGTCACAGTAACGTTGACCGGTGAGTGTACCCCGTTCAAAAATTTTGAGGTCGGTACACCCATGCAACATTATGCCTTCCCACACCATAACACTTGGACCACCAAAAATGATCAGGTTCGACAATGTTCCTGGGTGCATTACGTGTTCTCACTTCTCTTCAGATGAGGGTTCATCTAGAATCACTACTCAGACTGAATGTGCTCTCGTTTGAGGAGAGCACGTGACCCCATTCCTCGTCATTCCAGTCCTGATGCTCTTGGCACCATCGCAAAGGGTGCCGCCGATGTGCGGGTGTCAAGGGAACACAATGTAATGGTCGTCGGGCAAATAGATCACCCCATGCAGTCACCGTGCCACTGTGGAGCGTGAGATAGGGTGCATTTTAAATGTGGTTGCATTTGCACTCGCTGTTTGACATGAATCTCTTCTTGCCTGTTGCACAATGTAGCGGTGATCTGCTGCTGTAGTTGACCGTGGTCGACCCCCTTCTCTCCTTCAGGCAGCAGTGTTTGTGCCTCGGAATGCTCTTCATGCACGTGAAAGAATGCTGTGAGCAATACCAAACTCCTGGGCTACACTCGTCACTCTTCATCCTTCTTCCAGTTTTCCGATTATTCTTTTCCGTGTGAGGTCATGCAGATGTTGTCTCCGGGCCATGTTGTAATGAATAACACCACCACAGTGCATCGTAACAGCTCGCTGATCGACTCCTCTGCCTTGTCCCTTTCCTTCAACTGCCTCGTTTTGTGGGGCCAGGCCCATTTGGCACTGTAGTCGTGTTGACCTCACGCCAGGTTTCTGTGCACGCGTGGGAGACCTCTGGCAACATGTTACCGCACTTTCATTCATTTCCACTGAGTACAGATATTTGTAGTTTTTCAGTTCTGGTGTAGAGTCCAAGAATTCTCTAGGGTGTCCAGCATCATATTCTTTAACAATCTGTTCAATTGCCTGCCTTGATGAGTTTCAGCTACATTTCGCTGTAGATGTTTTTCCTCAGTCGTGAAGCAGGTCAGCACATGGTTGGTTGGGAATGTATTCAGTGTCGACCATGCCGTGCTTTGCTACCCACACAAAGAAAATTCTACACCAGTATTGCAGCCAGGCCTGATGAAGGTTGAAATTATGTTCTACAAGGGAACCAGGTGTTTGAGTGGAGGATGTGTGGAGCGAACCTCGTGATTCCATAACAAGCAATGTCATAGACTGATAGCTGATGGTTATTGATGATCATCTTTTATTCTCCCACAAGAACACATAATTATAATAATGACGTATGGCTCCCAGAGACATACTACTGAAGGTCTACTGAGTTGACGCCCATTAGCAACCTGTGCGTCTGTAAGGATGAGGCCCTACCTAGGATGAAATCTGATGTTGAAGATGGCAAAAACACTCAATCTACGAACCAGACAAAATAAATAGTGAAGGATAAATTCGCTGATCCGACCGGAAAGCGAACCTAGGACTCCTTGAACCAAAGATCAGCATGGTGAACTGTTAGCCATTGAACAGGACTTCCTTTATATATGAGATGGGAGACTGGTAGACAGAATGATGGAGTGGACTTGATTGTAACATAGTAAAATGAGAAGTCAAAATTGGCGCGTAAAACCAAATCAAATCCCATGGCACTACAGCCCTTGAAGGGCCTTGGACTACTAAGCGATCGCTGCTTAGCCCGAAGGCCTGCAGATTACGAGGTGTCGTGTGGTCAGCAAGACGAATCCTCTCGGCCGTTATTCTTGGCTTTCTAGACCGGGGCCGCTATCTCACCGTCAAATAGCTCTTCAATTCGAATGACGAGGCTGAGTGGGCCTCGAACCAGCCCTCAGGTCCAGGTAAAAATCCCTGACCTGACCGGGAATCGAACCCGGGGCGTCCGGATAATAGGCAGGCTGGCTACCTCTACGTGGCCGGTAAAATTGACGCGTAGGCAGCCTAAATGGCATCAAATAAACATGCCTAATCGCGGTAAGTGAGGCTGTGTATCTTCTTCTTCTTCTGTTTACCCTCCAAGGTCAGTTTTTCCCTCGGACTCAGCGAGAGATCCCACCTCTACCGCCTCAAGGGCAGTGTCCTGAAGTTTCAGACTCTGGGTCGGGGGATACAACTGGGGAGGATGACCAGTACCTCGCCCAGGCGCGGGGATGGGAATATTGGGAGGGATAGGCAAGGAAGAGGGAAGGAAGCGGCCGTGGCCTTAAGTTAGGTACCATCCCGGCATTTGCCTGGAGAAGTGGGAAACCACGGAAAACCACTTCCAGGATGGCTGAGGTGGGAATCGAACCCACCTCTACTGAGCTGACCTCCCGAGGCTTAGTGGACTCCAGCCCTCGTACCACGTTTCAAATTTCGTGGCAGAGCCGGGAATCAACCCGGGCCTCCGGGGCTGGCAGCTAATCACACTAACCACTACACCACAGAGGCGGACCGGCTGTATATCTGTAAATCTGTCGTTTCATTATACTAATAGCTCTATTTTCACTGACGTCATGGAACCGGATGTTAGATTCTGGGTTTGAGCTGTTAGAAGCGAGATTCATTCTCACTGGAAATTGATGCTCGATTTGGATTTTCCAATACACGGCCATCTTCGTCTTTCACCTTTCTCGTTTAGAGAAGTGTCGGTGAAAGCTCTTCTCTTCTCATTTATTTCATTAAGGCACTTCACCCCACAGCTTAAGTCTTCATTTTTCTCTCAGCCCTCCGTGACCCGCAAGGACGAAGGAAGAAATCACGAAATGTTAATGTATTTCTCGCAGTGATTAACGCTGCTATTGACAGACGTACTATTAATTAGTGCGGCATTCTGGCGGCGGACAAGCCCGCTAATAACTTGCTACCGGCTCCAGGCGAGGTCTCTTGATTAATCTCGCCGTTAACTAAGCTTCTGTTGGGCGGCCGCCCTCATCTCGCGGACATCCATCATAGTCGTGGCCCCGGTGTGACCCCGTCGGGGAGTCAAACCCTGCGCTTGCTTCACAAGTAAGATATTGGTCTCCCTTTTCTAATAGCTATTTTAGGTTTGTAGCATTCTCTTTTCCAAAGGAGTTGTAAGATTTTAACTTCTTCAGCCGTTCAAGTGATGGATTTATTTCGGGATATTAAACCGCGTTGGTTTTGAAGGCATTTCGAGGTTTCGTCTACTCTTCAGTAGCTATTGTCAAGACGAAACTTGTCAGTTGACGCTGGTTGTCAAAGCGTACATCAATTTACTTTTACGCTCTACTTATATTTTCCGGGGAGTAAAGTTCAGTGCCAATCAAGTTTAAGACAATTAGATAGAATGTTCATTACATACCATCCACTTAGATTTAACTCTGTAATAATAATAATAATAATAATAATAATAATAATAATAATAATAATAATAATAATAATAATAATAATAATAATCTTTATTTCTTAAATGCGCTTTTTTGAGCTATTTCACATTATCAACTTAAATAGTCTAACTTGTTGGCTGTTATATAACAGGACCTTACTTAATACGATAATTGTACAATAGTACGTCGTAACTAACTTATATCTATCGATCAGAGCCAAATTTAAGTACTGTAGCACCCATAAACCCAAGAAAAATTGGGCCCTACCTCATTTTCCAAAACTGTGGTATATATGCATAGCTTATGGGTATCCATCTTGCTTTTTCGTTAGCAAGTTCGGCTATGCCATCTTCGTAATCTAATCGTTAAGTTAAACCGCAAGCACAGCAAGATGTGCCAAGTGTTGCTTAGTTTGTGATTATCATACATAATTTTCAATCCTTGCAAGGGCCGAAAGCAATATTTCAGTTAAGCTGTTTCAAACACGAGTACATAAAGAAATTCTTACCAAGTGAATACACTGAAAAAAGCGACGACGCGAAGACAAATCTCACAAGGCAAACTAACTACTTAAGGTTAAGATCCCTGACTCGTCCGGGATTTGAAACTGGGACTGTGATCCGAAGGTCACTACGCTGACCACTTAGCCACAGAACCGGAGAAATTCGTGTCCTTGTCCCGAGGTGGTGCAACTCTTTTCCGCCACAGCCCAATTGGAGGTGAGCTGCATGAACCTTAATAATCACATTCCAGCCTTCCTGCTAATCTTGAATTTCCGGCAGTTCCAAGATTTCAACCCGGGCCTCCGAGGAACGCAGCCAATAGCACTAGTCGTTCCACTAGAGAAGTGGACTACTGTTATAAACAGTAGGGAAATGAATGATGTTTAGTTACCTTGATCGTTTTCTCTGAAACCAAAGTAGTTAACAGTGTCACCAACAGTGCTCATAGCTTCCCTCATTCCTCATCCACGACGTAATATATCTATTATCCAATGTACTCAAAATTAATTAATTAATTAATTCATTAATTTATTTATGCATGTACGTATTTATTTATTTATTTATTTATTTATTTATTTATTTATTTATTTATTTATTTATTTATTTATTTATTTATTCTTGTTTCCGAATTTGGCCTCCTATGGACCGCATTGAACTTAAGGCTTTCTCTTCTTCTTCTTCTTCTTCTTCTTCCAGGACCTCTTCATTCTTTCACTTCTGATCTTCCTTTCTTTCTCAGATATGACCAGTTTGGGTCTACATTTTGGTGGTTTCTCCTGGAATGTTTTGATGCTGTCCACTCGACTTCTAAATTATTTTCTGTTGTGAACCATATCCACTGTAAGTCCACTTTCTATTGCGTCTCTTTTTATCTCTGCCACCCACTTCGTCGAAGCTTTTAGTCCAGTGATGTACTTGAATATTTTCTTAGTTAGCCGTTTCTCATCCATTCTTTTTAGATGCCCATAGAATTTTAGCCTTCGCTTTCTCATGGTGATAGTGATTTTTTATTTATTTATTTATTTATTTATTTATTTATTTATTTATTTATTTATTTATTTATTTATTTATTTATTTATTTATTTATTTATTTATTTATTTATTTATTTATTTATTTATTTATTTATTTCGTGCCTTTATAAGTGGCGAAGTTAGGGCTCGTGGCCCTTGTATTGCACTTAACCACATGATATTTTTCTCCGAAAAAAAAAAAAATAGAACGTAAAACGAATGACATTAATGACATATGATTAATTCTTACTAACATTCACACAGACTCGTTATACAGCGTGAATCACCTAAAACAAGCACTCCAAATATTTCTGAAATGGAAGGTGCTGTTGACGTGCTGTTCTCACAGAAACTGTGTGTAACCAAGGGCTCATAATTTACAGCCCATACACAGATATTAATAATTATTAGAATGTGCATTATTTTATAAACACAAATTTTTCAAATGGAAAAAATGCCTATTGGCATTATAAAAATAAAACTAGATTAAACTAGAATGTCAATGGTGGTGGGTTTTATGTTTATATGTTTTATGTCTTATATGACCTACAGTAGCGAAACAAATGAACGCAGCACAGTTGACGTTTGAGGAACGAATGTGCATGTTAATATGATATATCAAGTGCGATATTGTCACTAAAGTTCAACGTCAGTGAGGGCGTGAGTTTCAGACAGGACCACCAACACGCTTGACAATTACACAGCTTCGTGCCAGGTTTCATACATATGGTACTACTTTTTGCGTCGCTCCGAAGCGGATAGTTCTCATGACGACGGTGGGATAGGAAACGGCTTGGAGTAGGAAAGAAGTGACCATGGCCTTAATTAAGGTACAGCCTGATGTGAAAATGGTAATAATAATAATAATAATAATAATAATAATAATAATAATAATAATAATAATAATCGTATGGCCTCAGCTACCGTGTGTAGACATTTCGATTTGACGCCATCTGGTTGTCTGCTCGTCAATTTCGACGTTCCGTTTTACTCAAGGTCCGCTAGATGGCAGACAGAGTAAACCGGATCTCTCTTGGGCGTCTATGGCTGAGATTTAATTAATTTTGTCGGGTAAATACCAAATGTATCACCAGAGATCTTTTACATGCCGACATCGTACGACATGGAGTGTCGAATGGACTTTTTTCCGCCCTTCAAAAATCCGACTACCTCTGTCGGGTTTGAACCCGCTATCTTGGGATTCGGAGGCCGATACTCTACCACGGATCCACAAAGGCAGCTGTGAAAATGGTAAATCACGCACAACCAACCACCTTCGGGCTGCCGACAGTGAGGTTCGAACCCACTCTATTACGAACGCAATCTGACAGCTTCGCAACCCAAACCCAGCAGCCACTCATTCGGTGGTACAATTTTAAACCCACTCACGTATCTCTTTCTCCTGCGTAAGTTTTCCTTGTTCTCCAATTGTAAACCTCCCTCACCCCAGCCCCCCTTACTTAGCTGGAAGCAATGACTAGGTCGCTAACGTCGAAGTTTTGATAAGACACGTAGCTTTATTACTTTTGATAACATATTGGCCTACTTATAGCTCCATTTGTGGATCAGTGGTAGATATCGACTTCCGGACCCTAAGATCGCCGGTTCAAACACGGTAAGGTAACTGGATTTTTGCTGGGCGCACAAAAGTGTCCATTCGGCACTCCATGTCATACGATGTTGCAATTTAACAGGTCTATGGCCACTTGTTTGGTGTTTACCCGACAACATAAATGAAAAATCAGCCATATATCAACCAGGAGACATCCCTGTTATCTGCCATCTGGTAGACAGAACGTCGAAATGAATACGCAAGCAGCCTAAAGGGCGTCAAATCAAAATGCCTGCACCAGTAGCTAAGGCCGTACGGCAGTTATTATTATTATTATTACTACTACTACTACCTACTGATACGTCTTTACAAAGGCTTGCGTGTGTTTGTGCGTACGTGTGTGTGTGTGTGTGAGTGAGTGGCCGTGCGTGCGTGCGCATTATTGAGGACCACCAGAGGTTCTGTACACCGGCAAGTGATGGAGTGAAAGGAGCATGATGTTACACACTAGTTCAAATACACAAGGCAATGTTTATTTCTGGACTCTCCTGTAATTATATAATTTTATCGCCATTTTTTTCTTGAGAACAATGTCACAGGTGTAATTTGAAGATAGAAAGCTTAAACAATATTCTGTGTTTTTACAGCTATTATCATCGCTAGCAGCCATCATCCTCAAGAACTACTACTTAACTCCAAACGATCGTGTGTGTACTTCTTACTTCCTTCGTTATATTTTACAAGAAGTTTTTAAATCGGTCATGACCAGTGTTGTTAAAACTGACGTCTGTGGTACAGGAAATGAGCTGTTTGTTACAATCTATCGTCATAGTCCGATGTGCTCCTTGATGCCATCGAGAAGGTAATAGATACAGGTCAATGGATTAGTTCTACATGAGATGTGATGGAGTTACTCGTACACAAGAAGAAGTACTATTCCATCAACTGAGCATGAGTGCTACGAGGCGGAGGGAGAGAGTTTGCGAAGGGGTGCAGTTGCACTACCTCGCTTCATGAGAAAGGTGGGTTGAAGTGGGGATAAACATACGTTGTGTAATAATGTAATTCAATAGATCAGATGGTGTTATCGTAAAGCATGCCGTTAATGCGGAGTACTGCTGTTCAAAACAATCTGCGAGCAACGCTGAGAAGAAAAGGACGGCACTTTATGCATAACCAACCATCGTTCTGCACGACAATGCAAGGGCACATGCAACAGCACTGCGCTTCAGTCGCTGGGGCTGGGACGTGCTTTACCTCCCCCCTTACTCTCCGGATTTAAGTCCCTGCGACTTCGACCTAATCTCTGAGATGAAGGAACCACTCCTTTTCATCCCATCATCACAGAAAAGGCGTTTAGCAACTAATATTAATGTGTGTGTTTATGAAACATTCAGAACGTTTCATTCCAGCAGGGAATAATTGTTTTGTTCTTCCAAATTACCTGCACCGGTACCTTGTATGCTTCACAAATTGACCTTATGGTTATTGAAGTTCGGTCTGTGAACTATATCTTTACACTCTTTAATGTCATTTACTTTTCTTTCAGCTGTAACCGCTGTCTGAAGACTAGAATTTTCCTGATATATATGTGGGTAAAAAGAGCTATTTGTAGCTACGAGTTTTAGTAGCTTCAGCGATCATTGGCTGTAATGATCCAATCCAATCCAATCCAATCCAATCCAATCCAATCCAATCCAATCCAATCCAATCCAATCCAATCCAATCCAATCCAGTCCAATCCAGTCCAATCCAATCCAATCCAATCCAATCCAATCCAATCCAATCCAATCCAATCCAATCCAATCCAATCCAATCCAATCCAATCCAATCCAATCCAATCCAATCAAATCAAATCAAATCAAATCAAATCAAATCAAATCAAATCAAATCAAATCAAATCAAATCAAATCAAATCCTATCCTATCCTATCCTATCCTATCCTATCCTATCCTATCCTATCCTATCCTATCCTATCCTATCCTATCCTATCCTATCCTATCAAGTCGTGTGTTAATGGTATAGGGACATTCGCCTCCAAATAAATTATACGTATCACGGTATCCAAGTGGTCGTCTTGAATATGGAGGGGTTGGTGGGATGAGAAGCGTAAGCCCAGGTAACGGAAGCGCACTACGAGTTGAACAATGGGCTTGTATTCTTGTTGTTTTGTATTTTATGACCTCAACTGAAAACTTATCGTTTATATTCGAATGACGTCGCAATAGTGGGGCTAATTACTCTCTTAAGATAGCTGTCTCCGTCGTAAAGTTTTACAACCAATTAAGAACCTCATTCTCACAGGAAGCACAACAGTTCATCTCTAGGAACTTATGAAGATCTCCGGAGATCCAGACACTTATGTTACAATTTAAACATAATTTATGTTGTTTGAAATTTTGCAGCTAGCGTAAGAACAATGTGTTACAAAGTGCTGTGTTTAATAACTACGCTTTTTTGCTGTCTCTATTGTCTCTGGAACGAGTAGACCGAGGTTGGCAAGCCATTCGCACATCGCAGGAACTAGTGTCGTATGATCGTCACAAAGCATGAGAATGGCCTACTGAGAACAAAGGTCAAGATCTGAGGACACATCTGAGTAACATAAAACAAGACTATCTAGAGCCTTGCGTTATCTCAGAATAAGAGTTAGCTGAAAGAAACCCTGTGACGCATACAGACCATTACGGGCCTTGGTCTGCCAAGAGGACTGCTACTATTTTGGCCGGGTCCGTTGCGTATCAAATCGGATAGTTCCTCATTGGAACTCACACTGTTCAAGCCCTCAACACAAAATTATAATCCTTGGATTGGCTGGGCATCGAACGCAGGGCCTCCAAGTATTAAGCAGAAACGTTACCCCTACACTACTGGGCTGGTGGCAAAGTAGTTAGAGAAACATAAAGCAAGTAAGATTGTTATTTAACTGGATACAGAACTATACAGAGCAAAGACAAAGACAAAGTCACCTCCGTGAAGGCCCTTGGAGGAGTGGAAGGTAAAGACTTCCACCATTGTTAACCGCAGCAAGTGATGGAGTAGGGTGGTTAGCTCTACGCCCGGCCGCCTTTGCCCCCAGGAATTAACCTGGTACTCATTTTTGGTGTAGGCTGAGTGAACCTCAGGGCCATATGCACTTCCGAAAGTGGAAATCTCGTTTCTTAAATTTTACGGCTTCCTCACAGTGATTCGAACCCACGTCCTTCCGGGCGAACCGACCACGCCTTTACCGCCTTGGCCAGGCAGCCCCTAACTATACAGAGCACTCACTGCATTTTAATGAAAACTGCGACGATAACAAGCATTAACTCCAAGATAACAAGCGTAAGCTATGTGTCAGTGACATCATCCACAAACTGACAGGTACTTTAATAGGGTGATCATCACCATGTATCCCGCGTATTAGATATGGATCTTGTTCTTGCTACAATTCTATTCTTCACAGTAGCGCTGGGTGAGGTGTTGGATTTTAAGAAGCCCTTCCTTGGTCTACGTTTAGTGTGCTGCATCTGCTGCCCGGAAGAAGTTACATTCGACTTCTGGTGCTATAGCATTTCTTTTAACTCAAGTGTAGCTACTGTATTTTATATTTTCTGAACCGGATTCGATTTCAGACAAGTGTTGCCGAACATGAAGTATCGTGAATGGCAACCTCCACTTGCCGATATAGCAAGTATTAAAAAAATGTGTCAAAGACAACGCCATCCGCAAACTGACGGGTATTTAATGAGGTGCTCATCTCTCTCTCTCTCTCTCTCTCCCGTATATTAGCCAGGGCTCTCTGTCTGTCGCTAGTGGAAGACAGCACTCGTATTGAGACAACTGCCCACCGTAAGCAAGATGCATCTTCCTCTGAGATTCAGCTGCCAATCTTTATTTGGGATTCCAAAAACGTCTGCAGACGGGTGTTAAGGAATACAAGGTCAAATGAAGTTACCTCCAAGGAGATGAAACCAACTCCTTTCTACTGTTACAAAAGTAAATGTGAGTTCAGTCTGCACTTGTAGTATATTTTACTGTCGATCTCAATGGTACAGTCTATTAGTCACTTTCCTTCTGTTTTCAAGGCAGCTGGTTCAATTCTAGTTGATATTCGTACGGCAAAAAATAATACTAATAACAATAATATCGTAACATGCGATTTACACTCCCCTAGAACTTAGGCAACACCTTTTGCACATTGCTTCTAGTGTAATTCGCCGGAACTAAAACTCTTTAACTCTTTTATGTTGGCTTGGGTCTGTCTCGGATGATCGGTTCAAGTGAAGTGGGTGTGAGCTCTGGCAATATCCTGGTCGGCAGGTCTTGCATTCCGCGGCAGACAGTTCAATTTACTATTGTAATGAGTAACGGTGTTGCATAAATCCAGGCCAAGGACTGTATTGTTCGAGGTCATGCAATTTATTGCACGACAGGTTTTGATTGTGGAAGATGCTCTTCCTATTAAGACTGTGATAAATTCCTCTGTGACTCTAGTTTGTTCCCCAATCACTGTGGTCACGGCATTATATTTGCTACTTGAAGCGTCTCTTTTAATCTAATCGGATGTCTTTTACGTAATATGAGACCGTCATGTACTAGCATTTAAAAGATTAACACTGAAATGATGCTACCTATATTCACCTGACTCATCTCACCCACGAAGGGTGGCTGGATCTTCAAAACGAATGAGTGTAGGCTGTATGGAAACCCCTAGAACTGCTATAATAAAGCATATTAGGCAAGGTAAAGAGTGAGGTGATTACGCAATTATCCATGCACACGAATGCATTGATGAGATCTTGGTGCCACACGTGATTCCTCACGCGAGGAAACTTGGGGAAAACACAGTATTCGTACACGATAATGTTAGAACGCATGATACCAACATCGTTCGGATATTCCCGCAAGAGCGCCATGTGAAACAAACAGAGTGGCCATGCAGAAATACCATCTGGAACAACACATCCGAGTGAGAAATCCACCACCCCAGCCCTTGAAGATGCCCTTTTGGAAGAGTAGAGACACCTGCCTCAACTGAACGCTCAGCGCCTTGTCAGAAGTATGAAAAGACGTTGTAAAAATGGTATCCATGCGAGAGGTGGCAATACTCCTTAAGAGCTTAGATACTGCTAGTTTTGCATCAGGGAGGGCGACTAGTCTTAAAAACAAATTCTTGCGATTTAAAATCTTAGTCAGGAAGGGCATCCGGCCGTAAAACAATAGTTCGTGATTTAAAATCTAAGAAGTTGATCTAGCTGTAAATCCCCGATTCTCGACAGATTCTTAATCCGAGTTGTCAGGAAGGGCAACCGGTCGTAAAACTATGAGGTTAGATACTGCTAGTTTTGCATCAGGAAGGACAACTCAACACATTCATGCGATTTAAACACATTTTTATTCCCAAGAGAATCGAACCCGAGACTACCGGGTGAGAGGCATGCATACTGTAGGCTATAGATTTGTCCTACAGTCCTCGAAGTATCGGCACAGTCATTCTGAGCGAGTTGTGTGGAATGCATGTGTTAGCTGAAATTGTATACGTATCTTCCGGCTCGACCTTGAACGAAGACACTGATAAGCGGCTTGTAACTCGCGAACGTCTTCTTATGTGAGTACCATTCAAGCTCTTAAAACATAGTACTAATTAAGGTTGTAAAATATTCTGAAATAGTCCACCTCTGTAGTGCAGTAGTTAGCTGCTACCCTCGGAGGTCCGAGTTCGATTCCCGGCTCTGCCATAGAATGTGTAGCATTTAGCCTATGTAAGTTCCTAACGTAAACTATCATGATTGTACGGAGAGGTTAAAACACACACAGTGCCTACTCCTATCGAAAGAACCTGCACGGTACCGGCATGTAGGCTTCTCCTGGTGAAGGAGCTTGCACATGGTTTAACGCCTCCTATCAACAGCCCTTACTTAATGCTGGCTTTTTTGCACACCCCGCCTCACACCATAGTTTTATACGACCGGCTGCCCTTCCTGACTAGGATTTTAAATCGCAGTATACGCGATAAATTTGTTGTAGCGGGTTTTATAACTAGATATCCCGGTACCGACACATAGCCTACTCCCGACTAGAAGAAGCCTGCACAAGGCTTATTGCCTTCATCCGACAAATGAATCACCGTCAAGTCATGTACTCAAAAAATCATTTTCGAAGGAGTCTGCACAAGGTTTAACGCCCCCATCAACAGCCCTTACTTATTGCTAGCTTTTACACACACCCCGCCTCACACCATAGTTTTATACGACCGGCTGCCCTTCCTGACTAGGATTTTAAATCGCAGTATACGTGATAAATTTGTTGTAGCGGGTTTTATAACTAGATATCCCGGTACCGATACATAGCCTACTCCCGACTAGAAGAAGCCTGCACAAGGCTTATTGCCTCCATCCGACAAATGAATCACCGTCAAGTCATGTACTCAAAAAATCATTTTCGAAGGAGTCTGCACAAGGTTTAACGTCCCCATCAACAGCCCTTACTTATTGCTAGCTTTTACACACACCCCGCCTCACACCATAGTTTTATACGACCGGCTGCCCTTCCTGACTAGGATTTTAAATCGCAGTATACGTGATAAATTTGTTGTAGCGGGTTTTATAACTAGATATCCCGGTACCGACACATAGCCTACTCCCGACTAGAAGAAGCCTGCACAAGGCTTATTGCCTTCATCCGACAAATGAATCACCGTCAAGTCATGTACTCAAAAAATCATTTTCGAAGGAGTCTGCACAAGGTTTAACGCCCCCATCAACAGCCCTTACTTATTGCTAGCTTTTACACACACCCCGCCTCACACCATAGTTTTATACGACCGGCTGCCCTTCCTGACTAGGATTTTAAATCGCAGTATACGTGATAAATTTGTTGTAGCGGGTTTTATAACTAGATATCCCGGTACCGATACATAGCCTACTCCCGACTAGAAGAAGCCTGCACAAGGCTTATTGCCTCCATCCGACAAATGAATCACCGTCAAGTCATGTACTCAAAAAATCATTTTCGAAGGAGTCTGCACAAGGTTTAACGTCCCCATCAACAGCCCTTACTTATTGTTAGCTTTTACACACACCCCGCCTCACACCATAGTTTTATACGACCGGCTGCCCTTCCTGACTAGGATTTTAAATCGCAGTATACGTGATAAATTTGTTGTAGCGGGTTTTATAACTAGATATCCCGGTACCGACACATAGCCTACTCCCGACTAGAAGAAGCCTGCACAAGGCTTATTGCCTCCATCCGACAAATGAATCACTGTCAAGTCTTGTACTCAAAAAAATCATTTTCGAAGGAGTCTGCACAAGGTTTAACGTCCCCATCAACAGCCCTTACTTATTGCTAGCTTTTTTGCACACCCCGCCTCACACCATACGACCGGCTGCCCTTCCTGACTAGGATTTTAAATCGCAGTATACGTGATAAATTTGTTGTAGCGGGTTTTATAACTAGATATCCCGGTACCGATACATAGCCTACTCCCGACTAGAAGAAGCCTGCACAAGGCTTATTGCCTCCATCCGACAAATGAATCACTGTCAAGTCTTGTACTCAAAAAATCATTTTCGAAGGAGTCTGCACAAGGTTTAACGTCCCCATCAACAGCCCTTACTTATTGCTAGCTTTTTTTTGCACACCCCGCCTCACACCATACGACCGGCTGCCCTTCCTGACTAGGATTTTAAATCGCAGTATACGCGATAAATTTGTTGTAGCGGGTTTTATAACTAGATATCCCAGTACCGACACATAGCCTACTCCTGACTAGAAGAAGCCTGCACAAGGCTTATTGCCTCCATCCGACAAATGAATCACCGTCAAGTCATGTACTCAAAAAAATCATTTTCGAAGGAGTCTGCACAAGGTTTAACGTCCCCATCAACAGCCCTTACTTATTGCTAGCTTTTTTACACACCCCGCCTCACACCATAGTTTTATACGACCGGTTGCCCTTCCTGACTAGGATTTTAAATCGATATCCCGACATAGCCTACTCCTACCGAAGAAGTCAGCTTAACGCCTCCATCCAACAAATGAATCACCCTCAAACACTCTTCAATCATTCTCGCTACTTCGGAAGATAGCGGGTTCGAACTGGAAGCCGTAAATGCTAGGCGAGGGGCCTGCGCGATCGTCATTACATGATCTAGCTTTAGCTCAATACCTACAGGTAAGGAATACCGCGTATGTACCCTCGAGAAGTCGAGGATCACACGCTAACTTTCCAAGGATCGAACTCTTAAATTCTGACACCTCGGTATCAACAGGAGGTTTGAATACGTCAGCCTGCAGGTAGGAGCTCTTGTTTGCATTCGTTCCGACTGTACCGCAGTTGTCAGCTCAGCGATTATCATATCCGCTTGGTAACAAGCAGAATATTTAGCCGCAGCAGTCTGCGCGAAGTGCTCACAGTTCTCTGTATGCGTTTATTACATGCACACATCTCCCGTCTGCAGTGAATATTATTCTTCAGCCTTTATCTTAAGGTAAGGTAGAACTGTTAATTACCTTTTTTTATTTGCAAAGCAACTTCTACGCTAGACATCTACATTCATATATGTTTGTTCTTTTTTTAGGTACCGTTCGAAAGTACGCAACAATTTTATTCATCCCAGTAACAGCCTGCAGCACGTGCATTTTTTTAAAGGTATGTTTTCGAACTTTGAGTTGTAAAGATAATTAGGTTAGATGATGTACCCTACACTACATTCATATATGTTTCTTCTTTTTTTAGGTACGACCAGAATATTATCATTCGAGTTTCAGGCTTGAACGCACGCATTTTATACATCCGAGTAACAGTTTGCAGCGCGAAGATTTTAAGGTATGTCTGACCTCTATTCGTTGAAACTTGGTTTCTTCTAAAACATCGTAACTTTAGTCTATTGATAAATAGTTGTTCTCTTTAATCCTCACGCTATAGACGAGGTGCGTACATAGCTATGTCTGCCCTCAACAGGCTGAAACTTGGTTTCTTCCGTAACTTTAAGCTAATCATAAATAGTTGTTCTCTTTAATCAACATACTATAGACGTGGTATAATTTCAAACACGTACACATAGCTATGTCTGCCCTCAACGGGCTGAAACTTGGTTTCTTCCGAACATCGTAACTTTAGTCTATTGATAAATAGTTGTTCTCTTTAATCTACATACTATAGACGAGGTGCGTACATAGCTATGTCCGTCCTCAACAGGCTTAAACTTGGTTTCTTCCGAACATCGTAACTTTAAGCTAATCATAAATAGTTGTTCTCTTTAATCCTCACGCTATAGACGTGGTATAATTTCAAACACGCACACATAGCTATGTCTGACCTCAACGGGTTGAAACTTGGTTTCTTCCGAACATCGTAACTTTAGTCTATTGACAAATAGTTATTTTCTTTAATCTGCATGTCATAGAAGAGGTTAATCTTATAATTTCAAACACGCACGCATAGCTATGTCTGACCTCAGCAGGCTGAAACTTGGTTTCTTCCGAACATCGTAACTTTAAGCTAATCATAAATAGTTGTTCTCTTTAATCAACATACTATAGACGTGGTATAATTTCAAACACGTACACATAGCTATGTCTGCCCTCAACGGGTTGAAACTTGGTTTCTTCCGAACATCGTACCTTTAGTCTATTGATAAGTAGTTGTTCTCTTTAATCTACATACTATAGATGAGGTGCGTACATAGCTATGTCCATCCTCAACAGGCTTAAACTTGGTTTCTTCCGAACATCGTAACTTTAGTCTATTGATAAATAGTTGTTCTCTTTAATCCTCACGCTATAGACGTGATATAATTTCAAACACGCACACATAGCTATGTCTGACCTCAACGGGTTGAAACTTGGTTTCTTCCGAACATCGTAACTTTAGTCTATTGACAAATAGTTATTTTCTTTAATCTGCATGTCATAGAAGAGGTTAATCTTATAATTTCAAACACGCACGCATAGCTATGTCTGACCTCAGCAGGCTGAAACTTGGTTTCTTCCGAACATCGTAACTTTAAGCTAATCATAAATAGTTGTTCTCTTTAATCAACATACTATAGACGTGGTATAATTTCAAACACGTACACATAGCTATGTCTGCCCTCAACGGGCTGAAACTTGGTTTCTTCCGAACATCGTAACTTTAGTCTATTGATAAATAGTTGTTCTCTTTAATCTACATACTATAGACGAGGTGCGTACATAGCTATGTCCGTCCTCAACAGGCTTAAACTTGGTTTCTTCCGAACATCGTAACTTTAGTCTATTGATAAATAGTTGTTCTCTTTAATCTACATACTATAGACGTAGTATAATTTCAAACACGCACACATAGCTATGTCTGCCCTCAACAGGTTGAAAGTTGGTTTCTTCCGAACATCGTAACTTTAAGCTAATCATAAATAGTTGTTCTCTTTAATCAACATACTATAGACGTGGTATAATTTCAAACACGCACACGTAGCTATGTCTGTCCTCAACAGGTTGAAACTTGGTTTCTTCCGAACATCGTAACTTTAGTCGTTCTCTTCAATCCTCATGCTATAGGCCTAACTCACAGCCATGTCCAACCTCTATAGGTTGAACATCGCAACTTTAGGCTAATCTCTATTGGTTGTTCTCTTTTCAGAACTTGTTGCATACGCTGTTCACCTAAACACTTTATTCGAAGAAAGAGAAGACACTATGTTCCCATGCGAGCTGTGTAAGGCAATGTTCACAAGACGTGACAACCTTGCACGCCATGTAAAAACAAAACATCATCAGCTATCTGCTTGCGACTATAACCCAACTATGTTCCCCTGCGAACAGTGTAAGGCAACGTTCGTAAGACAGGATAACCTCGCACGTCATATAAAAGCAAAACACCCTAGCATAACATCTGCTTTATGTGATGTTTGCGGGCTGTACTTCGCTAATGTAGAGCAATACCAGGCTCACTTAGCAGAGGTACATCAAATATCTACTTGCCCTCAGGTAGTAGTAGGGAAAAAGCGTGCAGCTACTGATGTAGCTGTAGAAAGTACTAGTAGTAAAAAACCTAGGAAAAATGAACTTCAAACTATTCACTGCGAGCACTGTAACACTGATGTACCATCTTCGCATTTTCAGGGACACTTACGGAGTAATGCGCATAAAAATAATGCGTGTAGAAGTGGTAGTAACGCAAACATCGAGGAAATTAATACAGCATTTAAAAGTAGGATTGCTAGTTACCGAATTCGCACCAGTCAAAAGTTTCAGAGCACTTCAAATTTTTAAATTGCGTTCAACCGGATGTACAACAGCTTCTTGCTAAATCTTTGTCCAATCATAGTTTATTTAAAGTTAATTTTGAACTTTTCGCCTTGTACATTAAAAGCACGGATGAATCCGAAATAACGGACATTAAATCATTTAATACGAAGAATTTTGTCATAAGTGAGTCGACTAATTTTGGTGATGTACTTAGGGATGTCTCTAACATTATTTCAACTAAGAGCGAGGAATTTCAGGAAAAGGAATCAGGGTGGGCTTTAGTTGAGATAATGTATCTAGAAGTTAACATCAATAAGTACAATCCCATGCGAGGTTCATCGTACATCGAGCTGCCGGCATGGATTCAGCGAAAAGAAGCTGTTGTAAACATCCAAAACAATGACGAAGCATGTTTCGCATGGGCGGTGATGTCGGCTTTAAATCCTGCGAAATCAGACGTAGCTAAGAGAACATCATCCTATCTACACTATTCAACGCAGCTAAATTTCGATAGTATAGAATTTCCCGTACAGTTAAAGGATATTAAGCGCTTTGAGGAACTAAATAACATTAGTATCAATGTGTATGGTGTAGAGAAAAAGTCTGTAGTAGGTCCTCTGTATTATACATGTCATAAGAAGAGTACTCACGTTAATTTACTCTATATTGAAAACAGTGAGAATAGCCACTTTTGCTGGATTAAAAATCTGAGTAGACTTGTTGGCAGTCAGTTGTCAAACAGGTGTAACAAAAAGTGGCTATGTGATGGATGCTTGCAGTATTTCAGAAATGAAGATCAGTTAACGAAGCATTCCAAGAATGACTGCAATCATGTACGTACAGAGATACCTACTACAGGCAATAATGTTTTAAAATTTACAAATTTTCACAAGCAGATGTGGGTACCGTTCGTGATTTATGCAGACTTTGAAGCCATCCTCACGCCATGCAACACATGCTCACCTAATCCTGACAACTCTTTCACTAATACTACGCACATGCATGTCCCGTATAGCTTCGCGTATTACATCAAGTGTAGTTACGATAGTACGCTTAACAAGTTAGAGCTGTATCGAGGACATGATGCTGCTAAAGTATTTTTAGAAAGACTTGAAAGTGATGCAGTTCGTCTCGGTCGTATTCTGAATAGTAATATTCCTATGAAGCCACTCACCGACATTCAGTTAAATGATCATGAACGTGCTACAAAGTGTAGCATTTGTGATGGGGAATTTTCCGAAAATGACCCTAAAGTTTTTGATCATGATCATTTAACTGGTTTCTACAGATGTGCCGCTCATTATAGCTGTAATCTTAAGTATAGAGTTCCTAAATTTATCCCTGTAATTTTTCATAACTTATCTGGTTACGACTCTCATTTCATCATTTCACAATTTGGAGCTTCGGATGAAAAAGTAGATATAATCCCTCAGAATAAAGAGCGGTACATTGCGTTTGCAAAGTCTGTAAAAGTAGATGCTGAGCATTCTATAAAACTGAGATTCCTTGACTCGTTTCGCTTTATGGCGAGTAGCCTCGATAAACTTTCTAGTCATTTACAGCCTGAACAATTTACAGAAATTCGACGCGTTTTCCCTGAAGAAACGCAGTTTAATTTACTTCGGCGTAAGGGTGTTTTTTGTTACGAATATCTCGACTGCTTAGACCGCCTCGAAGAACGTGCCTTACCATCGAAACAATCCTTTTACAGCTCGCTGAATTCAGCAGATATTAGTGATGATGACTATTTACATGCACAACATATCTGGGAGCAGTTCCACATTCAAACGCTAGGTGAATACTCCGATTTATATTTAAAGACAGATGTACTTTTGTTAGCTGATGTTTTTGAAAATTTTCGCTGTGTTTGCATGAACACCTACAGCCTTGACCCATGTCAGTATTTTACTGCACCTGGGTTAAGTTGGGACGCGATGTTAAAATACACGCGTGTGAATTTGGAGCTGCTAACGGATATCGATATGGTGCACTTTATAAAAGCATCCATTCGAGGCGGTCTGAGTCAGTGTAGCGGCCGGTATTCGAGTGCTAATAATAAGTACATGCCGAGTTTCGATACCAGTCAGGAATCTCAGTATATCGTTTATCTGGATGCTAATAATCAGTATGGGTGGGCGATGAGTCAGCATCTACCGGTGAGTGGTTTCCGCTGGCTGACGCAGTGCGAAATTGATGCTTTACAGCTACACGCCCTAGGCGATGAAGCTGATAAAGGTTATTTCCTCGAAGTTGACTTACAGTATCCGAAAGAGTTACACACTTCTCATAATGACCTACCGTTCTGCCCTGAAAATATGAAGTCCCCGTACATTGCATCAACGACGAAAATGCTCATTGCTAATTTATGCGATAAATCTAAGTATATCATTCATTACCGAAATTTAAAACAGTGTTTGCAGCATGGTTTGAAGTTATCCAAAATTCATCGCGTACTAGAATTTAATCAGTCACCGTGGCTAAAGCCATATATCGATCTGAACAATAATTTAAGAACGAATGCGGTTAACGAGTTTGAAAAAGATTTCTACAAGCTCATGAATAATAGTGTGTTTGGTAAGACTATGGAGAATGTTGACAAACGCGTTGATGTAAAATTGATTACAAACTGGGATAATATTAAGAAAAGGTATGGTGCTAACTATTTAATAAGTAAACCAAATTTCCACAGCTGCACCATCATACATGAGAATTTAGTTATTATACAGATGAATCGTGTCAAGGTTAAGTATGACAAACCTACCTACGTCGGCTTCACAGTACTTGAATTGGCTAAAACACTCATGTATGAATTCCATTACGATTATATGATGAAGAAGTACGCGCATAATGCGCAATTGCTCTACACAGATACCGATTCGTTTATTTATCAAATCAAAACTGATGACTATTACAATGATATAAAGCCTGACTTGGGTAGGTTTGATACGAGTAACTATCCTGCAGATAATCAATATCATCTACCGCTAGTGAACAAAAAGGTTCTAGGTAAAATGAAAGATGAATGTGCTGGGAATATTATCGATTCATTTGTAGGTACTAAATCCAAGTCATATTGCATAAAACTCTTAAATGAATTACAAATAAAGAGATTGAAGGGGGTTAAAAAGAATGTCGTTCAGAATCAGCTAAGTTTTGAAAACTATAACAATTGCATTAAAAGTAATCCACCTGTTTTGCATAAGCAAATGTCTGTCATTAGAAGCAAGAAGCACCAGTTGTACACTCATTTAATTAGTAAGGTAGCCCTTAATAGCGATGATTGTAAACGGTTTGTCATTCCAAATTCTACCAACACGCTAGCCTGGGGGCATAGTAGTATTGATAAGTACTACTTTACATAAACATTATGCTAGAGGTGTGTGTACTTACGTTACGCTGTCTTACATCACAATTCGGGAGAGGAACGCTGGTACGGCAAGTCTAAACTTGTACATTCAAGAATTGCATCGAGAAGTACGCTAGGGTGAAATGATTCGAGATAAAACTTGTACATACAAGATGTAAATAAATAATGTAGAATTGGCATATTCTTTTATTTTAGGTTAGGTATCACCTTCCTCCCGCTCCTTATTTGCAGGATAGAGTTTTTGTTTATTACTCATAGAAGAAAGAAGGTGATGAGCAGTTTCGTGAGTATAGTTCGGTAAGTATCTCGAGAGCAGAATTTTTTTTTGTCAAAAAAGCACATAGCTTTGTAAAGCACGTAGAATTTGCCACCACCGGGGCAGCACTGTTCTCTCTGGATTAAAAGCTTTGTTTTCAAACAAGAGCACGTGGAATTTTTCAATTTGCCGCCACCACATAGAGGGCAGCACTGTTCTCAAAGATGGCAGATGACAGCTGTCAAAAAAGCACATGGCTTTGTTTCCACGTGGAATTTGCCGTCACCATATAGAGGGCAGCACTGTTCTCTCTGGATTAAAGATGGTGGATGACAGCTGTCAAAAAAGCACATAGCTTTGTTTCTACGTGGAACTTTTCAATTTGCCGCCACCACATAGAGGGCAGCACTGTTCTCAAAGATGGCGGATGACAGCTGTCAAAAAAGCACGTGAGTATGTTTCTACGTGGAATTTGCCGTCACCACATAGAGGGCAGCACTGTTCTCAAAGATGGCAGATGACAGCTGTCAAAAAAGCACATGGCTTTGTTTCTACGTGGAATTTTTCAATTTGCCGCCACCACATAGAGGGCAGCACTGTTCTCTCTGGATTAAAGATGGCGGATGACAGCTGTCAAAAAAGCACGTGAGTATGTTTTCAAACAAGAGCACGTGGAATTTTTCAATTTGCCGCCACCACATTTCAAAGGTAAGTAGCTAAAGAGGGCAGCACTGTGCTCTATAGATTAAAGATGGCAGATGACAGCTGTCAAAAAAGCACGTGAGTATGTTTTCAAACAAGAGCACGTGGAATTTGCCGCCACCACATAGAGGGCAGCACTGTTCTCTCTGGATTAAAGATGGCGGATGACAGCTGTCAAAAAAGCACGTGAGTATGTTTTCAAACAAGAGCACGTGGAATTTTTCAATTTGCCGCCACCACATTTCAAAGGTAAGTAGCTAAAGAGGGCAGCACTGTGCTCTATAGATTAAAGATGGCAGATGACAGCTGTCAAAAAAGCACGTGAGTATGTTTTCAAACAAGAGCACGTGGAATTTGCCGCCACCACATAGAGGGCAGCACTGTTCTCTCTGGATTAAAGATGGCGGATGACAGCTGTCAAAAAAGCACGTGAGTATGTTTTCAAACAAGAGCACGTGGAATTTGCCGCCACCAAATAGAGGGCAGCACTGTTCTCTCTGGATTAAAGATGGCTGCATGTCGAAAAGCATTTTTTCAAATTATCCGCCACCACATTTCAAAGGTAAGTAGCTAAAGAGGGCAGCACTGTGCTCAAAGATGGCAGATGACAGCTATCAAAAAAGCACGTGGCTGTCAAAAAGCACGTGGATTTGTTTATCTCGAGCTAGTGAGGTTAAGTTGGTACCACTAAGGTTTATTCCCGTCAAGATGGCAGTACTGAGGTTTGCGATGCGTTGTTGTCTGTCAAAAAGCACGTGGCTTTGTTTACAAATCTGTCAAAAGCACGTGGCTGTCAAAAAGCACGTGGCTTTGTTTACCTCGCGCTAGTGAGGTTAAGTTGGTACCACTAAGGTTTAGGCCCGTCAAGATGGCAGTACTGAGGTTAGCGATGCGTTGTTGTCTGTCAAAAAGCACGTGGCTGTCAAAAAACACGTGGATTTGTTTACCTCATGCTAGTTAGGTTAAGTTGGCACTAGTGAGGTTTAGGCCCGTCAAGATGGCAGTACTGAGGTTAGCGATGCGTTGTTGTCGATGACAGCTGTCAAAAAGCACGTGGCTTTGTTTACAAATTCAAATCTCCCGCCAAAAT
This sequence comes from Anabrus simplex, assembly GCF_040414725.1. NCBI lineage: Eukaryota > Metazoa > Arthropoda > Insecta > Orthoptera > Tettigoniidae > Anabrus > Anabrus simplex. The sequence continues at coordinate 289,336,562 of NC_090267.1, forward strand.
TCAAATTTCCCGCCAAAATTCAAATTTCCCGCGGGAGGAGGAGGCCTCTCCCGAGAGCCGGAGGAGGAGGAGGCCGCCGAACCATCCAATTATACTACTCTCCTTAATAAGACACTTCATTACCACGTGCCACTTTGTTATATGATCAGGGACCACTTGGTTTTTACACGTTATGCAATAACGTCATTTATTGACTGTCTAAAGGACGCTTTTCACTTCAATTCTTAATTGTTGCAAAGGAGAAAATTGTTTTCATTGCGCGTCTGTTCTCATTTCTAGATATGTTCGTATCCAAAAGAGAAATTAAACATATAAATAAATGACCAAATTTCCGTTTTGAGCAGTTTATATATCAATGTTAGAAGTGAGCAATTTTCTTTTCTAGAAATTCCTTTTTTCGTGTGCTTATCTGCATTTTTATGTCCTCCTTACTTCTGCCACCACTGGAGATTCTAGTACTCAAGTAGCAATATTAATCTACATACTTCCTTTAAGAGGTCATTTTCTAATCTATTAGAGTATTTCTTGCATCACCTGCATTCCATTACCTTTATGTTAGATTTACTTATTTTCATCTTGTGCTTTTTCTCCAGAACTGTCGCCATGCATTTCAACAAGTCTTTCAGATCTACAGACTCAGATAAAATAAAATCATCGGTAAATCTCAAAGTTTTTATTTCCCCACCTTGAATTCTGACTCCTTTTCCAAAGTAAATTTTGATTTCCTTTAACCCCTGTCCTAGATAAATTTTGAAAAAGAGCGGGGTGGGACTAACTACAGTCCTGCCTCACTCTTCTCTGGATTGCTATTTGTTTTTCATTGTCCTCGAATCTTATCACGGCAGACTGATTTTTGTACAAACTGTAGATAAGTCTTTCTCGGAATTTGACCCCGATCACCTTTAGTATCTCATACAGCATACCTTTTTCGAGATTTACGAATGCCATGCACGTGGGTTTATCTTTCTTAATACCATGTTCTAAGATGAAATGTAAATTCAAGGTTGCTTATCATGTTCCAACATTTCTTCTGTCTCCCAGCTCGGCTTCAACTTGTCTCTGCATTCCTTTGTAAACAATACGTGTTAAAGTTTCCAAGCGTGAAATATTAAACTAACGATGCAGCAGTTTCACACTTGCAACTGTTTTGTAAGGGATCGGTATAATTACTTTAATAAAAAATCGGATGTCACTTCTCTGGAATCAGGGCTGATGACCTTCGATGTTAGGCCCCTTAAAACAACAAGCATCATCATCTCTAGAATCATGCATCTTATACACTATAAACAGAATAACCTTGCCTTGCTGTTTTCCCCAAGGCGGTCTGTGATTCTGGAGGCATATTATAATTCCAGATGCCCTGTTCCTACTTATGTGTCTCTGTCAAAATCTGACCTCAGAATTGGATCTTCCATTCCGTTAGTATTAACAGATTTTTCTTTTTCTAAAATCTTATCTCCTGTTTTTCCCTTAATACAAGAATTGTTGAATATGTCCCTGCCATCTTCTCCATTGTATTCTTTACCTAAAAGTTACTCTCCATCTGAGATCTTAAAAGAATGCTTGATTTTCAAATGAAAACTGTGATTCGCATTTCACAGGATACTGAAGATGTTATAGCTCTGACCATGGTATAACAATCATGCAAATTTGATGTCTTGTTTGTTCCATTGATTTTTATTTCTCACAGTTACATAAAAACCAGATTTTACTATTGTTATTATGATTAACCTCCCTATTATATAATAATAATAATAATAATAATAATAATAATAATAATAATAATCAACATTTTCTTAATCCGTTTACCCTCCAGGGTTGGTTTTCCCTCGGACTCAGCGAGGGATCCCACCTCTGCCACGTCAAGGGCAGTTTCCTGTAGCGTGAGACTTTGGGTCGGGTGGATACAATCGGGGAAGAGGACCAGTACCACGTCCAGGCGGCCTCACCTGCTATGCTGCACAGCGGTCTTGTGGAGGGATGTTAAGATCGGAAGGGATAGCCAAGGAAGAAGGAAGGAAGCGGCCGTCGCCTTAAGTTAGGTACTATCCCGGCATTTGCCTGGAGGAGAAGTAGGAAACCTCGGAAAACCATTTCGAGGATGGCTGAGGATAGATTTGAACCCTCCTCTACTCACATGACCACCCGAGGCTGAGTAGACCCCGTTCCAGCCCACGTACCGCTTTTCAAATTTCGTGGCAGAGCCGGGAATCGAACCCGGGTCTCCGGGGTTGACAGCTAATCACACTAATCACTACGTGATTTCTACTAGACACACTAGGCTGTCTGCATGACAATTTCGACGTTCCATTTACCTAATATCAGCGAAACCAGAACTCTGTTGGGCAACTTGCAGCTGTTTCAGTTAATCATGTTGGATAAACACCGCGAGTTTAAACCCACAATCTTGGGGTCTGGAGGTCGTCAGTCTATCATAGATCCTCAACTTTTTGGAAGGTGAAACAAGATACTGTCTCAGGAGTAATTAATATGCGGTGTAAAATTTTCTACATGATCATTACAACTTTTTCAACAGCAGCAGTCAAATGATCTGAGATTCTGTAGTTGATTGCGCTTCTATCGTCTTAACTTCTGATTCAACGAAGAATAAACCTGAAACTACCACACTTCTTATTTCCCAAGAAAGCTTTTTCAGTGACGCATAGGCAATCTGTAGAAGAACCAACCAGTCTTAGGGCTGAGGACTCAACGTAAATAGGTCTGTACTTACTTTAATGTTGTATTTCAAAGGATATATAACACAATTATAACATACGATGATGTCGATTGCCTTCCAGATAAATTCAGACAAGTGCTCTCCTTATTTAAACGGGCGAGTTGGACGTGCGGTTAGGGGCGCGCAGCTGTGAGCTTCCATCCAGGAAATAGTGGGTTCGAACCCCATGTCAGCAGCCCTGAAGGTGGCTTTCCGTGGTTTCCCATTTTCACACCAGGCAAATGCTGGGCCTGTACCTTAATTAAGGCCACGGACGCATCCTTCCCATTCCTAGGCCTTTTCTATTCCATCGTCGCCATAAGACCTATCTGTGTCGGTGCGACGTAAAACAAATAGTAAAAAAATAGTATAATATTTAATATTTAGACATCTATAAGTTATAGAACTCATTGCGGTCCATAAACGGACTCGACCTCATTCCGCCTCTGACCTACTAATATTCTGGACTGTAATAAATTGACTGCTGGGACCATGTAAATCTAATTCTACCGCTATAACATCGTGCTCAATTCAAGTATCTAGCCTTCATTATTCAAACAGACAGTAATGTAAGTTCATGAGACTCTTCACGTAGACAATTTTGACGTAATAATATCATAATGATCTGCTTAAAAGTATGTGCTATTTAAGTCGTCACTCCGTAGACTGGTTTGATGGTCTTCTATGCCATCGTGCCCAGTGCTAATATTTTCATTTCTGCATAACTACTCCGTTCTGTAAGGGAGATTCAAGAAATAAATTATCAAGAGCTCGCACCGAAAAGCTTTTTACTTTACAGGCAGATATAAGGATACACAGTAGATGAGCACTGATTCGTATTGCAGTTTGTCGGGCTGAGTGACTCAGACGGTTGAGGCGCTAGCCTTCTGACTCCAGCTTGGCAGGTTTAACCCTGGCTCAGTTGTGGTATTCGAAGGTGCTCCTATGGGTAGATTTACTGGCACGTAACAGAATTCCTGCGGGACAAAATTCCGGCACCTCGGTGTCTTAAAAAGTCGTGAAAGTAGTGGGACGTAAATTATTATTATTATTATTATTATTATTATTATTATTATTATTATTATTATTATTATTATTATTATTATTATTATTATTATTATTATTCGTATTACAATTCAACATAGTCACTATTGTTGACCAACCACTCGTTCTAACGGTACATCATGACATTTATGGTGGGACAGAACAAGATGAAATGACCTAATAATTAAAGACATGCAGGTGATCTCACATGAATTCGCAACAGAACGTATCGTGCAGTGGAAGAGGAAAGAAAATAGTTTAGCATTAATAAATACATAAATAAATATGTTACAAAATAAACAAATAAATACTGTAAATAAATAAATGAAGCTGTGACCAGGATCGAATCAAAATATATGGGCCCTCGGCGGGAAGAGAGATGTGAGGATCCTATCATATTGTCCAATTTTCTACATATTATTATTATTATTATTATTATTATTATTATTATTATTATGATTATTATTATTATTATTATTATTATTATTATTATTATTATTAATAATAATAATAATAATAGTAGTAGTAGTAGGAGTAGTAGTAGTGTAGTGTAACATGAACAACAAAATACTCTGAATAATTCCATATGTTGGTCGGAAGGCGATATTCAAAACCAAATACAGTAGCAAAATAATTCACTCCTTCCCATCCACACATATCGCCATAGCAAGATTAATATTATAAAGCGACTCTTGTACATTTTAGCATTCCAAAACCATGTATTAGGTCACGAAATTTAGTATTTTGTAAAATCTCGTTCTCGGTTCCTCTTGCATTTTGATAATTAGCGCCGTGTTTTTTCTATACTGGTTAAAATATTACCAGCCTCAGTAGTAAATAAGAATTGTTCGTCTCCGTAGCGTAACGGTTAGAACTATTAATTGCCGTCCTGGAGGGCCTGGGTTCGATCACAGTACTGCCATTGATTTTAAAATGGTAACTGCTATGCGGTTAATATGGTGCGTGCAGCTCACCTCTATTGGGGTTTAGCCTGAAAAGAGCTGCACTACCCCTGGACGAGGACAAGAGTTTACTTGAATTAATTAAATTCATCCATGCTAATATATAATGAGAGACTGTGAATTTGTGCCTATGTAACCGGTAATCTCAGAAACTACTGGATCGATTTTGAAATTTATTTCAACATTTGAAAAATACCATAATTCTGGGTAACACATGTTCTACAGTACCGGTCAGAAGTTTGGGACCACGTAAAGAAATCACGAAATGTCATCTAGAACCTAAAATTGTGCCACAAGATATCTGTAATTTTCTTTTTGAGCTCTCACTTCTAATAGGATATATGCCGCCTGGTTTCATTGAGTCAGTCCAAATAATGTGGAAGTTATGAATTTTTAACTCTTGGACGGTCACAACAAAAGATCAAAAATTTTGGTTATATAATGTACTGTACGCTCTAATTGGTTGCAAGTATCACCGCCAAGATTTATTTGTAGACTTAGAGATAGGTTGGGGCCATTTTAGTATAAATATAAAACTTCCGAAAATATGCGGCACTTTTTTTTTTGCGTGTTTAGTTTTTTCGAACCAGGGCCAAAATTGTTGATTTTTCTTTGCCTTTGTCATGTATGGCCCAAGATCTCAGGACGAGCTATCGGCATGAAACTTATCTGCCCTGATAGTTCCATTTGCACTTTGTGGATGGCAACCAAGAACACATTTCTGATGACGATAGCTCACACTGAGACCTATGACAAGAACAAGGAAAAACTGACCAATTTAGAGCTGATTTGAAACAAAAAATAAAAGCACAAAAGTCGGTGCCGCATTTTTTCGGAATTTTTCTGTTTATACTAAAATGACCCTCAACTATTGCTAAGTCTATAAAAGAATCTTGTTGGTGATACTTGAAGCCGATTAGAGTATATAGTACATAATATTTCCAAAAATGTTGACTTTCTGATGTGACCTTCCAACAGTTAAAAATGTATAACTTATACACTACTTGGCGTAAATCACTGAAATCAGGCGACGTATATCATGTTACGTAGATGCGAGAGCTGAGGAAAAAAAAATACAGAGGTCTAGTAGCAAAATTTTAGGTTGTAGATGGAACTTCATGATTTGTTAATGTGGTCCTAAACTTTTGACCGGTACTGTATGTATCATCCCGGAATATCAAATGATTCGTGTGATTTGGGTTCTTTTGCACATTAGCGTAGACTAATACAGGCGAAATATGGAATCTGTCGAACAAGGATGAGACGAAGTTCAAGTTTAAGCCTCACGACGCGAAGAACAAAACTTGGACTACGTTTTAAGGCCCTAATGCCAACCTTTTCAAGATACTCACAACACACTCCCCCGCTGTAAGAAGCAGATGAAGAAATGACCAGCCGTAACCAGGGGTTCTAGAATACAGGCCTGGTGTTCGAAGTAGGCACGTGCGTGAGTGTAGGCAAGGACAAGCAGAGTCTCTGTTTAAACATTTAAATCTCACAGCTTATTGTTTCTGGATACTATTATTAGCATATTGATTGAGAATGGCACCAAAGTTTCGCTTGGCCGATAAGAAGGAATATCCTCAACAAAACCTTGTCTTACTATCCGAGAGCACGCTAAACTAAACATCATCACAGCAAAAGAAACTTCAGTATTTTTGTTTTTTCCTAGAAATTAACGTCGCAGTATCACATTGAAGGTTTTCGTCGACGCAAGGATAGGAAAGGGCTAGGAATGGAAAGAAGCGACCGTGGCCTTAATTACGTTACAGACCAACCATTTGCCTAGTGTGAAACTGGGAAACCAACGGGAAACCATTTCCAGGGCTACCGACGGTGGGATTGGAACCCACCATCTCCCGAGTGCAAGGTCACAGCTACTCGGCTCTAACAGGATGGCCATCTCACTCGGTCACTAAAATTTATAAATTCCCTCTGTAGAAGTAATGTGCATTAATGCATATATATGCGCTTTCTTGTGTGTTGTCGCATTTCATTACCTTTGTAGATGAAGCCGGCAGTTGTCTCACATCAATATGATCAGATGTGCTTCAGCGTGCAGATCTCTCATTTACAGCAATGCGATCAGACGTGTTTCTGTGTTCTATCACACATTTAACTAACTTTCATACACATTAATGTATGTTTAAGAGCTTTATTTTGTGTTGTTCCAATTCATTGCTTCAGCCTGTTTTGATCTTCTTATCTCTCTTTGGTCATTCCTATTTTAATTCTTTCCATAAGGAACTGTAACATTTCATTTTCAAGTCTGTACAATATAATTTGACAAGATACGGGCTATTATATAAGGCGAGGAACTTAAAAAAAATTGGAGCCTTTGCGATCATTAGACCGAGCGAAGTCGGGGTGGGCAGCTAGTTCATAAATAAATAAAATTAAATAAATAAATAAATAAATAAATAAATAAATAAATAAATAAACTAACGATAACGAAGTGTTATTTTACAATCATGTAGACGTAGAGCGAAGTAACTAAATAATAAAATTATTAAACAAAAAATGATAAAATATTAGAAATAAACAACTACAACTTGTAGAGCGGTGACAGCAGTTTTGTAGGTAGCAGGTAGCAGGGCTAGAACATGACTCAACATTGTGACTAGACAGATAGTGCGGCACATCAAACAACGCAGCTCGCCGGAACAACAGTTTTAAATGACCACTCGCCGTACACACAGACCCCCATTCTTCAGTCCTCAATAGACTAATAATTATCCTCTAAGTTCATAAAGCGAGTGTGATTAGTGATTATAGTCTCCCACGGCACATGAAATAATGTGTGGATATAAGCCCATTTGGCTGTCAAGGTCGAAAACAGGGGTGTGAAAGAGAGACTTACTTTCAGGGCCTCTCGAAGAGTGAAGGAGACGATTGAAAAACTTCACCCACAAACTTGCTGATAATACGCGTGGATGGGTGTGCTCTGCTATTTAAGGAGGGAGGTACACACTTTTCCATCTTAAACTTAGTCAAATTCAATTTCTCCAATAAGAAAAACTTTTAAAACAAAATTTTGCATGTCTGTCGGTCTGTCTGTTACAGCTCAGAGGCTGGTCGGATTCTCAAATAGCATCACCAGAGGTAATACAGTTATGAAGAAACCGCAGAAATCGACGGAGACGCTAAATTGAATCGTTCTTGGCGCGATGTAGACTGAGGTAGTTTGCCATTGCTTTCCTCACTGGGTCATAAAGTACTTAGCAGCACGACTGACCCCGTGGATGACACTTTTCATAACGCTCAAGACACAATAGTCGTACTCCGAATTCATTACTTAGCACTACTCATAACTCAGTAGCTTTCATACTGTCCCAGCCATGAACAAGAATTGCATTCTGTGGTAAACGAAAAGAGTAGGCCTATTGAGAATTGTTGGTACACACAAAAGACTTGTGGCAGAAGAAACAAGCTGATGACCTAAATAGCAATTCTGAAAATAAAGACCTCAAAAGGGAGAGACCGGGTGAGTTAGCCGTGCGATTAGGGGTGCGCAGCTGCAAGCTTGCATCCGAGAGATAGTGGAGTTGAACCCCACGGTCGGCAGCCCTGAAGAGGGTTTCCCATGGTTTCCCATTTTCACACCAGGAAAATTCTGGGGCTGTACCTTAATTTAGGCCACGGCCACTTCCTTCCCACTCCTAGGCCTTTCCTATCCCGTCATCGCCGTAAGACCTATCTGTGTCAGAGCGACGTAAAGCGAATTCTAAAAAAAAAAAACTCAAATCTGTAAACAAGGAAAAAGTATAACGCAGGTCTGTCTAGGCTGGATCGAACACTTCAAAAATCTTTGAGTGGTTAGAATGGAATAGATGGAAACAGTATGCAGAAAAGTTGGGGGTTTCGAGAGGATTAGAGTGGATAAGGACATTTCAGTTGATGAAAGTAAAAGAATTATTAGAGAAAGTTCGGAATAGAAAGGAGACATTTCAACGAAGAATTTTGGAAGGAAGCAGACAAGAATAACTTTATCCTTGAAAGGCAAATTTTCGAAGGTGCGAGATTCCCGAAAATCTGGCAAGAAGAAGTTATCAGCCCTATATGTAAGAAACGTGGATTATAGTTATTATAGAGGGATAACGTTAGATTCACTAAGCAAGATGTATACAAGGCTATTGTCAAAACGACTGATGAATTGGACAGAAGGATGTTCAATCCTGTCGAGACTTCAATCAGGATTCAGACAGGAAATGAGGACAAGTGATAATATAATGGATAAATACATAAATAAAATCGTCAAATTGTACATTGCGGCAATCGATTTAGAAAAAGCTTGTAATTCGATGAGTATATGGGCTGTCGTGTATAAGATGAAGCAGATCAGAATATCAGGGAAAATGATAAGAGAAACTGAAAATACAAATTCAGAATTTTTTTATCAAAGTGAACGATGGTGTAGTAGGCCCCTACTGGGTTTCCAAAATTTTGTCTCAAACAGGATTTTAAAATGTCACCAATAATATTTGTATTGTTTATTAATGATACCTTCCAGTCGTGAGGCTTTGAGAAGGAACTTCTCCATGTAACGAGAATCAGAAAAATCCAGGCCTGATCTTCGCCGACGATATCCTTCTACTCGAATTAACACCTGGAAACATGGACAATAGTATTATTGAGATAGACAATTATTGTTAAAAGTGGAATCTAAAGGTTAAACCACAGAAACCCAAAGTGATAGTTTGTAAAAGGGGTGACAAGCTTTCAAAGAGTGAACGGTAGTGGAAGGGTAATACAAAGCAAGAAGTTGTTAAAAATAATTGAATACCTAGTGATGGTAATCATAATAATAATAATAATGTCTCAATAACTGCTTTTCCGGTTTCCGGAGACGTCGAAGTGCCACAATTTTGCCCCACAAGAGTTCTTTTACGTGGCTGATTTATTGGAACACTTTCAAATACCACTGAAATGAGTCAGGATCGAACCTGCCAATTTGGGCTTAAAAGGCCAGCGCTCCACCGTCTGAGCTACTCAGCCCAGTGATGATAATAATAACAATAATAATACTGTTATTACGTCCAGCTAACTACTTCTGGCGGTTTTCGTACCATCTGAACCACTGAACCCGGCCCTAGGGACTGGTAGATGGGTGGAACAGATAAAGAAAACAAAACTGAGGGAAGTAAGTGCTTTGGCTAGTACAAAAATATTGCATAGAAAGGTGCCTAACATCGAATAGTAAGTTAAGAAAGTATTTAATTCAATAGTTAAAGCACAGTTATAGTATGGAGCAGATATTTGGGGAGTAGTTGATGGAATGTAGCATTAGATGTAGTCGTCAGAAAATTTTCCAAAATAATTATGGATTGTCCAAGATGTGCTGCAAACAGTGGAGTGAGAATGACGTGCGAAAGGATAAGCATAAGGGCAGATATTGTGAAACGAACAGTTACGTATTTGTTTGAAAATGGAGGCAGGATAGCGTATTATCACCAAATGTAACATCAAAATGAGGCTACTCATGAAGGGTACTCGTTCTTAGTGAAGGTTCGATGATCCTTAGGGCCCCTCCACAAGGGGAATCTCATTTTTAAATGTTTAGACTGTATAACGGGAAATTGAAACGCATCTTCGACTTGAGCCGAACGCGCCTTTACTACCATTGCTACGCAGCACAAATTTTAATAGCACAATCACGGTTTTTTTTTCTTTTTTTCTTTTTTCTTTTTTTTTTTTTTTTTTTGCAGTTGAAATCGTCACCAACGATACAGTTAGTTTTCTGATGTTTGCCATATTCCATAACACATTAGCACCTACAATCCCACTGTAAATAGGGGCAGGATAGTTAGTACATGCCCGGTGTCCCCTGCCTGTTGTAGAGTTGACTAAAAGTAGTAGGCTACTCCTAGAGTTCGTGGGCTGTTTACCACGGGGCCCCTAGCTGTGTCAACAGTTGACTCGTTTAAGCCTCCTCTCTTTCAGCTTTCCCATCTGACCTCCCTTAGTCCATTAATTTTCTCTTCCGACCCCGTCGGTGTTAGTTTACGAGGCCTCGAGAGTCTTTAATTCTCACACCATTCATGGCCCACTCCTTTCTTGTTAAAACTCTCATTCAATGAGCCAACGACCGTAGCCGAGTTGAAACACCGGATCCCGTGAGATCTCCGAAGTTAAGCAACATTGGGCGCGGTCAAGATTTGTATGGGTTGCGACGCACTGTTGGTGAGGAGTAAGGGAATGGAGGAGCGGAAATGAACTGGCCACCCTACCATACGTAAACTCCGGCTCAGGCACACCTCTGCGGATGGTCGGACTTGCCTTCGGGCAGAATACACCCTTACCTTTTCATTAATTCAAGTGTCGAACATCTTCCAATTTTTCCTCCTATTAGAGTTTTCTTGTTGTGTTTGTTATTTGCTTTACGTCGCATCGACACAGATAAGTCTTATGGCGACGATGAGGCAGGAAGGGGCTAGGAGTGGGAAGGAAGCGGCCGTGGCCTTAATTAAGGTACAGCCCTAGCATTTGGCTGGTGTGAAAATGGGAAACCACGGAAAACCATCTTCAGGGCTGCCGACAGTGGAGCTCGAACCCACGATCTCCCGAATACTGGATACATGCCACACTTAGCGACTGCACCTATCGAGCTCGGTCCTATTAGAGTTAAGAGAGGGTCGGGCTCCTTGGTTGAATGGTCTTCGGATCAGAGGGCCGTGGTTTGATTCCTAGCCGGGAAATGGATTTTTTTAACGTTTAATTCCTCTGATTCGGGGACTGGGTGTTTGTGTTCATCTAAATACTGTTTTCTTCATCCATATACAGCGCACCACGCTACCACCCACTACAGAAGCACGTTATTGTGATTACATGTCTCCAAATAGGGTTCCGTCAGGAAGGGCATCTGGACGTTAAACAGTCAAATCTACACAAGTACTGACCCCCCCCCCCAAAAAATTAGGAAAAATTCCAGTAAGAATAATAATAAAAAGTGTCAAAAGAGTATTTTTGCCCAGGTATACATCTTCTTAAAACGATGTCATCACTAACTCTTAACACCCACAACTACGGTACCTAATTAAGAGTGTAACGAAAAGTATGTTGCAGATTTTTCTGACTATAATTTCGTCAATTTGATAACATATGTAAAATGCCTGACAGTTTTGGCAGCTACTGTAATGGTAATAAGTGATATTTCTGACATTATATTAAATATATTTTGCTGACACGAGAAGTATTGTAAATTAACTACACAGAAATCTACTTTTTTTCAAGCTCAGAACTGCTATCTTCCATACATTATGTCAACTTACATTAAGTTACTTGACAGGTTCTAAGGCCTTGGCAAGATTCGAACAAGTTATCTCCAGAGTTCACACGAACTTCAAACCTGTTTCTATATTAGCATTGTGGAGGAGGATTAAATGGATATACATGTTTATTTTATGACATTCTAGACTTTGTGGGACTGCAACATGCAGCTTTCCATGTTTATTTAATGGTTAAATTCGATATGCGTTATCATTTAATAGCTTTTAATAATTTTATGTATTTCATTTATCCGGTAGCAATTGCAATAAATTGACAAATGTGTCATAAGGGCTTGATCAGTTAATGGATTAATTGCTGCGATCTGACGTTGCATGTATTTTTTTAAAATTTTAAATTCATTTTATTCACTTTTTGTTGAGGTTCACCTTTTCTGCATGGTAGCTTTATTTGATCTAAATCACTTTCCCTTTATTTGATCTTTTAGAAGAAAGGACATAAGCTTGGGTGTTTCTTAAGACTATCAATAACTAAATGGATGTTTTCTTGTGTGTCTGTTAGGTCATCAGCCCAGACGCTGGTTGGATCCTCAAATAGCACCACCAAAGGTTATGCGGTTATAAGGAAACCGCAAAAACCAATGGCAGCACCAAAATGAGGCGTACTAGGCAAGACGAGGAGTGAGGTAGTTTGCCATTGCTTTCCTCACTGGGTCAGAAAGTGCTATTGCAGCACGACTGACCCTATGAGCAACACCTTTCATAACACTAATGCACTAGTCGTGCTCTGAATATCATTACTCAGCACCACCCATACCCCAGCAGCTTCCATATTGTCACAGCCATGCATGCTATTTGCTTTACGTCGCACCGACACAGATAGGTCTTATGGCGACGATGGGATAGGAAAGGCCTAGGAAGTGGAAGGAAGCGGCCGTGGCCTTAATTAAGGTACAGCCCCGGCATTTGCCTGGTGTGGAAATGGGAAACCACGGAAAACCATCTTCAGGGCTGCCGACAACGGAGCTTGAACCCACTATCTCCCGATTACTGGATACTGGCCGCACTTAAGCGACTGCAGCTATCGAGCTCGGTCAGCCATGGATGAGACTGGGACTTCGGTGGAAGCTACACTTTACTCTGGCCTGTGCCAAGAGATGGATACAAAAGTACTGCATTCATCAAGAAATGGCAGCAGGCAAGATGTTTTCTTAACATTCGTATTTTTATTCTATACGTAGCTCCCTCTATGTGGTAGAGTGTCGGCCTCTGGATCCAAAGTTTGTGGGTTCGAACCCGGCAGATATAACCAGGTTGTTGAAGATTTGAAAGAAATCCATTCGACATTCCACTTAATATGATGTTGCCATCTAAAAGATCTCTGGTAACACATTTGGGCTTTAACCGAAAAATGAATTAAAAACTCAGAAATTTTGGACTAAAAATCCCTACTATTTGAAACAATTCTGGAATCAAATATTCCATATGCAGATTTTTGTGATACATATACCATGCAAATTTTGTTAGATTTAGCAGAATATTATGGGAGAAAAATGGGATATAAATCTAAAATTACAATTGACAAACAAAGCATTATTGCAGTGATAAATTGTTTGAATTCTGTGGAATAACTTCGTGACAAGAAGAAAGAAACTCAATCCTTTCAATTTCAGTCATTAAAAAATTTCACGAAAATGACCAAAAAAATTTCGATATTTATTTCCGAAGTGTCGCCTTGATAAAGATATGGCCATGTATTAGGTTAAAGCAAGAATAAACCTTATTCTTAAAATTTACCTTTTAAAGAATTATGATTTTCAGTGATCTTTGCAAAATACAACCACCAAACATTCAGTCGAATGGATTTAATTATGTGTAATGCCTAAATGAAGTCAGATGGTGGGTTTCATAATTATTTTAAAGGAAAATAACCGATGTCACACTATAGTCCGTAAAGAAATAATAAACAAGTCCTTAACCGACACGCTTGTTGGTAAAGGTTTGCCATCCCTACCCTAGACCAAAGGCCAACACGTTAACCATTCAGCCATGGGTAGAGGCATGAATTTTTCGCATTAATTTATGTTCGATTTCGCGAAAAGGAAACAATTTTTCGCATTATTTCGCGAAATAGGACTGATTCCATCGCTCTAATTTCGCTTTAATCCTTTCCCAAAGTTATTCATGAAAAGTTTAATTCTTGATATTTGTGAATTATTTATGGAAAAGATAGATAAATAAAGAGAAGTAATACTGATACTCATTCATAATTTTTATCACTCTATATGGGCATTTCATTAAGGGTTTTTATAGAATATTAATACGAAGAGATGCTTCCGTCGAAATGAGAATTCCTTATTCCGTCTTCTCTTTCCCTTCACACAAGTGATATTGAAGTACAATTTCAAGACCGTCATTTTCCACTAATCTCGCTGCATTTTCGCACTTATCGCGAAATAAGTAAATTTCGCTTTAAACTGGCCTTTTCGCTTTAATTCGCGAAAACAAAATCACGAATTTCTTAACCAGAATCATGTGATTCCTTAAGGTATTTCAAAATCGCTTCAAAATAGTTTTTGTCGCGTTTAACGTTAATGCGAAAAAATCATGCCTCTAGCCAAGAGGTGGACAATGCCGACTATTAGAGAGAAAGTTACCATCAAACTCTGTCTTCATTTTGAGCTAGGTATTCCAGATAGTGTACAACCACAGGACAGTGCTGAAAAGTCAATTAAAAATTTATAATTTTCAGACCATGGTGCGTGGCTGGAGGAAGTCGTGAGGTGTGTCCACCCCTGTGGCTTGTTGCCCGGTAAAGACTCCCTAATTGGGAGCCACAGTCGTTAGAGTCGGTGACTGCGCACTATTCTGCCGCCCTTGATGTGCTATTAGTCACTGTCGCGTACCCTCCCCCGTCTTACATTGCCAATTCTTATACCGCGGCTATTATGCTTAATAGCTGTGTGAGAAGTAGTATTTGAGTAACATGCCGAGGTATCAGTTCACCAGCGGTCTCTCGTTGGGAATGTAACACAAAGTAACATTTTCAGAATGTATTCGTTATGTATTTTTTACTGAGTCCAGTTCTCTTTTAAGAATATGACTTGGCTAAAAGTTGATATTTTTGGAATTTTCATATTCCTTTTTATCTCAGGATTACTTTGTATAATTTTCTTGATTGGATGGTTAGCTTTGTGGCCTTCGGTTCACAGGGTCCTCGGGTCAATTCCCGGTCGCGGTGGGATTTTTAGCAGCGTATGGTTTATTCGTGTGACGCGTGGACTGGGTGTTTGTTTCATTTCCAATACACACCTCTTCATATTCACAACACCCTACGCTATCAACCATGATAAAGACACGAAGTAGTGAATTGATCTCTTCAAGTAGAGTTGGCGGAAGGAAGGGCATCTGACAGTAAATCTGTGTCAAATCACCATTAATATTTGATTACAAATAACTGGGAAAGGCAAGAAGGAAGAATAATATGATTTTGATACAGGGTACGGTGTGATTATTAACTTCAGTACGGAGGAAAGTACAGTTTGTTTTGGGTGATGTGCGAACAGTAGGCCTACAGCCGTAAGTACTATGGGAAATATTCAGAGATTTATCTGTTGAAGGTTCTTTAAATAATTATTTTCAGGAAGGAAGAACAGTTCAAGTGAATCTTTTAAACATTAATTGGTGTCGGTTCCCCAAAAGCCGTACATCTTATACATCTTATGTAGGATACGATTCTCTGAAGATGGTGTTTATGATGCAGCTGTTGCATTCAGAGATGTCCAGTCTGAGGAGGTAAAATATCAGAGGACTTGTCGGGATCTCCTGGTGTGAACTCTGTGAATGGATTCAATTTTCAAGAAAAACTGAGACTGGAAGGGTTTTGATGTATATGCTGACTTACTGGCTGTAATGACAAGAAAAACTAGAAAGCTGCAGGACGAATATTAGAAGATGACTGATGATATGAAAGTGGTTAGTTCTGTATTACGGAAGATATCACATCTCATTGCTTTAGATTTATGTCTTCTTCCTTTTCCAAAATATATTTTGGAAGTTCGAGTGCAACCCCGTCCAATTGCCTTTCTTTTTTAAAACCTCCTCATATAGTTAT
Source organism: Anabrus simplex (assembly GCF_040414725.1). Lineage (NCBI taxonomy): Eukaryota > Metazoa > Arthropoda > Insecta > Orthoptera > Tettigoniidae > Anabrus > Anabrus simplex. Next base: position 289,352,621 of record NC_090267.1, read on the forward strand.
GCATATTTTAAAACAAGCCTGGGAAACGAACTCGTAAATATGTAAAACACGTGTCCATCCTTTGTCACGTTTCTGTACGGTGTCGGCTATGAAGTGAGATGAATCTTCGTAGCGAGTTTTACGACCGGATGCCCTTCTTGACGCCAACTTCATCAGCGGAGTTGATGAGGTGAAATGATTGACGTGGAATATGCGAGTAGGAAGGGAGAAGGTTGTACCTGGTGCCGGCACATAGCCTACTCTTGTCGAATAGCACCAAGGGATCAGCTCAAGGTTTTAACGTCTCCATCGGACGAACAAATCATCATAAACAGCGTCATATGCCCTCACTCCATATGAAAACTGCGGAGAGGTTTGGAAATGAATCCAGACATTTGACACGCAGTCTTATGATTATAAATTGTATACCACTACCTCTCCTACCCTGCCGGCCAACATTCTGATGGTAAACAGTTTCTCAACCAACGGGACTCGAACCGGCTAACTATGGTGTTCACAGAGTAACAGCTTCTGTGGTTGCTAACATGTATTAGAGGTTCGTGATAGTCGAGTGCCACCATCACTGACTTGCCTCCAAGGGTATAGATCTCTGCACATGGTTATGAGAGTATTGAGGGGTTGTAGTAAGGATGTAAAGGAGAGAGCATATTTGTCTCTGGTGAGACCTGAACTTGAGTATGGTTCCAGTGTATGGGACCCTTACCAGGATTACTTGATTGAGGAACTGGAAAAAATCCAAAGAAAAGCAGCTCGATTTGTTCTGGGCGATTTCCGACAAAAGAGTAGCGTTACAAAATTGTTGCAAAGTTTGGGCTGGGAAGACTTGGTAGAAAGGCGACGAGCTGCTCGACTAAGTGGTATGTTCCGAGCTGTCAGTGGATAGATGCCGTGGGAGGACATCAGTATACGAATAAGTTTGGATGGTGTCTTTAAAAGTAGGAAAGATCACAATATGAAGATAAAGTTGGAATTCAAGAGGACAAATTGGGGCAAATATTCGTTTATAGGAAGGGGAGTTAGGGATTGGAATAACTTACCAAGGGAGATGTTCAAAAAATTTCCAATTTCTTTGCAATCATTTAAGAAAGGCTAGGAAAACAACAGATAGGGAATCTGCCACCTGGGCGACTGCCCTAAATGCAGATCAGTAGTGATTGATTGAAGGGAGCCATGGTTCGAATCCTGATCAGTGCATGTAGGACATAAAATCTTACGTTCTGGTGTCCTTAAAGAAGCTTCTGTATTGAATTGGGGAAGGTGATGGCGGGAAATATAACTAGGAAATCATTGGCTATTAACTCAGACAGAAAGAGGTGGAGTCCTTCGAAGAGTGAAAAAGAAAGGAACGGACCACGAAAGGCGTGAAAATGAAAGACTTGGGCCTAGGTTAAACCTAATACCGTCGGTGTCAGAAGAGAACAATAATTGACCAAAGGAAGTTGGATAGAAAGGATGATTGTGAGGAGCCTGGCACAAGTACATGGAAGCTAGGAATAAGTGGAGGTTGGATAGAAAAGGTGATTTTGAGGAGCCTGGCACAAGTAAATGGAAGCTACGAATCATTCGAGGTTGGATGAAAAAGATGATTGTGAGGAGCCTGGCTTAAATAAATGGAAGCTAGGATTCATTGGGGGTTGGATAGAAAGGATGATTGTGAGGAGCTTGGCACAAGTAAATGGAAGCTAGGAATCATTGGAGGTTGGATAGAAAAGATTATTGTGAGGAGCCTGGCAAAAGTACATGGAAGCAATGCCCAACTCGGCTAGGAATCCATGGTTGCTAACAGGTGTTCCCAAAATGAGAGATCATGGGGGTACCCCTTTTAGTCGCTTCTTACGACAGTTAGGAGATACTGTGGATGCATTCTATCACAATCACCCACAGGGATATACCCTGTACATCTCTGCTTAGTTCACGGACCCAATGACTAATTTGGTATAACAAAATAAGGAACTTGACCCAATCAACAGGGTCTGTCGTCGCAATGTTATGTTTTCGTGTTATCACTTTCACTTTATCACACATGTGAAACTTGTTTTCATATGAGTTCATCAGAACAACGCCCTGAAACGTATTCAGGAACACAGAGCGCACAATCACCAGGACATAACTGTGTTATTCTCAGGACTTTCATATGTTGGGAGACTGTAGCCCAAATAAATTTCGTTTCATTTTATTATCCATTTAACTTCCAGGGTTGGTTTTCCCTTGGACTCAGCGAGGGATCCCACCTCTACCGCCTCAAGGTCAGTGTCCTGTAGCGTGAGACTTTGGATCGGGAGGATACGACTGGGGAGCAGGACCAGTACCTCGCCGAGGGTTCTCACCTGCTATGCTAAACAGTGGCCTTTTGGGGGAAGGGAAGTTTGGAAGGGATAGGCAAGGAAGAGGAAAGGAAGTGTTCGTGACCTTACGTTAGGTACCATCTCGGTTATTTATTTATTTATCGTATGGCATATATATACAGAAACAAGAAACCAAGTACATTATATTTTAATGTCCAAATATATTATCCATTCTAGAGCCTCTGTGTTGGCCTCTAGAAAATCAAACCAATCTCCAGGGTTGCTTCACGTCCTCAGGTTAAACCTTAAAAAGCCCTACACGTGACCCCTGGGTGGTGCTAAGGAAGCTGCTGGACCTATCTTCTAAAGATCTCCCAGCAAATATGCAAACTGTACCATCTCCGTATTTGCCTGAAAGACAAGTGGGAAACCACGGAATACCACTTCGATGATGGCTGAGGTGGGAATCGAATCCTCCTGTACTCAGATGACCCCCCGAGGCTGAGTGGATCCCGTTCCATTCCTCGTACCACTTTTTAAATTTCGTAGCAGAGCTGGGAATCCAACCCTGGCCTCGGAGGGTGGCAGCTAATCACACTAACCACTACACCTCAGAGGTGGCCCAAAGAGATTTAAATGCTAAAATAAAACAGTCCATTTCCATGCTGAAAGTCTGTTCTCTGTATATGTTATGAATTGCTATGTATTTGATTTGTATTACGCACTCTTATGATAATCACTTGTTTAATTTTGTATTATTCGCTAAATGGTCAAAATAAATACAATGCGAGCTCGAGATTCTCTAAAGATAAATTCTGGGGTTATCTTTATATTACTACAGATAATGTGCTCCTTCCTTTCGGTTGTGCTTTTTCCTCGGCGTCTTATATTTTTCAGCCGATAACTTTTGTATTAGGAAGTGAACAGTGGAAGTGCTTCATGTCTTAAATATATATGAAATAGGTTCAGTGGTATTTAAGAGCTGTATTTATGTGAACAGTGCACACATCGAAATAGATCGTATGTTTAATATTTTAAAAGTTAGATATAATTTTTTTAACATGTCTACGAATCTGCTCACTCGTTAGCCTTTCTCTAATCTGATGGTCTTAAATTGGGAAATACTGCTGAGTGTGAACAGACAGATGTTTGCCCCACTTCCTTCTCACCACGCGATGTCCATGTGCTGGTGCTAGTATGCTGCCCTGTGGCAAGCCACGGTAAGGTTACTCACTTTTAAACTGTTTATTGTTCCGACATCTGGACAACAAATTAACTATAGCCATAACAAATTGAAATTATATTATGTACTTGTAGCTGAATTACTAAGAGAACCTGTTTGAAAGCCGAGAGGTCATTTTGTACAAGCTACTCAGCGGACATTCATTGCACCATTCTTGGGGGCAGCATATAAAAGTCACCAAAGCGGAGGAAATCGTAAAAGAGATTTTGGAGGAGACAGCCACAGAACCAGATATTCAAGGTACTTAGGTAATAAAGTAACTCGGCGATAGAGCTCGCCTTGTAACTACTTTATACCTCTACTAGAAGTTGTACCCTTAGTCGACGAGTTACTTCTTTATAATTCACAAAATATAACTCATATTTACTTCAACTGCCTGCTGTCATTTCTTGATGGATGCAGTACTTTTGCATCCATCTCTTGGCACAGGCCAGAGTAAAGTGTAGCTCCCACCGAAGTCCCAGTCAACATCCATGGCTGTGACAATATGGAAGTTGCTGGGGTATGGGTAGTGCTGAGTAGTGACATTCAGAGCATGGCTAGTCCATATGAGTGTTATGAAAGGTGCTGCTCATAGGGTCAGTCGTGCTGCAATAGTACTTTCTGGCCCAGTGAAGGAAGCAATGGCAAACGACCTCACTCCTCATCTTGCCTAGTACGCCTCATTTTGGTGCTGCCGTTGGTTTTTGGGGTTTCCTTATAACCGCATAACCTTTGGTGGTGTTATTTGAGGATCCAACCAGCCTCTCGGCTGATGACCTAACAGACAGACAGATTTACTTCAACTACATCGCAATCAAATCCAATTTCAGTTGAAGCATCCAGAACGAAAATGCCCCAACCCATTATAGGCGCAATTTTTTGAAGTGAGTGCAATGTGGACAGTTGCTGAAGTATGTCATGTATGTTTTTTTTACTTGTGAGGAGCAGCGTATAAGGTTCCATGTCTGATCATATCGGCACATTAGGAAAGGCGGTACAGAATGTCTTTAACTCAGAAGTTGTATTCTTTTGACACTGGTTTACATTTCAATAACTGTTTGGGACATGTAAATATCGTTCTATTGAAACCACTTCTTACGTCTGGTGTTTCCCCAGTTTATAACGGGTCGGCACTTGTTATAAATTTGGCCCCGTTTTACGGGCAGATGACCTTCTGACGACAGCCATTTGTGAATAGATGTATTCACTATTGCGCGTTTCTGTGATGTTTGGCATTACGGTGTGCTGTACGTAGATGACGAAGAGTGTATTAAGACGAACGCAAATACCCGAATCCCAAGCCAAAGGAATTAACATACGCAGTTGCTGTAAATAATAATGTCCGCTTCTGTGGTGTAGTGGTTAGTGTGATTAGCTGCCACTCCTGGAGGCCCAGGTTTTATTCCCGGCTCTGCCACGAAATTTGAAGTGATACGAAAGTGTTTTTGTTAGTTGCTTTACGTCGCACCGACTATCTCCCGGATGCAAGCTCACAGCCGCGCGCCTTTAACCGCACGGCCAACTCGCCCGGTATACGAGGGTTGGAACGGGGTCCACTCAGCCTTCCAATCTCCCCATTCCCCTACAAGACCCCTGTTCAGCATAACAGGTGAGGCCGTCTGGGCGAGGTACTGGTCATTCTCCCCAGTTGTATCCCCGACCCAAAGTCTCACGCACCAGGACACTGCCCTTGAGGCGGTAGAGGTGAGACCCCTCGCTGAGTCCGAGGGAAAAACCAACTGTGGGGGGTAAACGGACTAACAGAGAAAGAAAGAAAGAAAGAAAGAAAGAAAGAAAGAAAGAAAGAAAGAAATTTAATAATAATAATAATAATAATAATAATAATAATAATAATAATACTGTTATTGGCTTTACGTTCCACTAACTACTTTTACGATTTTCGGAGACGCCGTGATGCCGGAACTTTGTCCCGCAGGAGTTCATATACGTACCAGTAAATCTACTGATACGAGGGTGACGTATTTGAACACCTTCAAATATCACCGGACTGAGCCGGGATCGAACCTGCCCAGTTGGGGTCAGAAGGCCAGCGCCTCAATCGTCTGGTGTCGTGCTGATTGCGAACAGTCCATATTGCGGACAAGTGGGTACCTGAAGGGGATTGGCACAAATTAATGAGTTCAGATTGCGGACAGACATAATGTAGAGGCGCTTAAGCGAGGATATAATGAGCAAGAACATATCATTTTATATATGTCACGGTACTTACCTAGATGGATTGTGGCAGCAGTATGCATCACTAGAGGCACCTGCAATCTTCTTAAGTACTTTAGAAAGCCGCTTTAATTATTACCAGGGTGATCAGAATTTATTCACAAACCAACTCTGGCAATAAACAATGCGGCCGTCAGGCCTTGTCATTGTAAATGAACCTAACATATAACATGTTATATTTATAGTCAATATTTACAAATCTACATTTACAACTTTCTTCAACAACTTCAGTACTACTCCAGTTTCAGTACAGATCGTGTCGTCTCAAAACTCACGACTCTCAAAATTCACGAGTGTCAAAACTCACGAATTCCAGGAAGAGGATTAGTAAGAACAGGTTTCTCTACCTGCGCCAGTCTCAAAACTCACGAGCAGGGCCAATTCTTCTTTGAATGGATAAATGTCCACCCTATTAGTGATGGGATAATGGAATACTTTTAATCAAGGTAACTAGAATATAAGGTTGGCTACTCCGGCGGTTAAAGCTTCCATTGGCTGGAGCGCTCTGACGTCACGCGGTATGAACGAGAGCGATTAAGGAACACAGTCGCAGTACAGCAAGCCTGTGAGTTCTCGTGCCTGTGAAACATCCTCTCAATCTTTCATCAAATAATAGTCTGGTTTAGTCCGATTCGATAAGTAACGGCACTTCCAATAGATTTAAAGACGTGAAAATGCGTTAAATTTCGTCACATGCTAAGCAGGTAGAACATCAACTATCAAATACATGACATATAATACGATAAGAAATAAAATATTGCCATGCAACTCAAAATAATTAATTTATTACCTGATGAAGTAAATATTTAGATTAAATGGCATAGGAAAATATGCATCATATCGACATCTTTATGGAATTATATTAAATTATTAAAACGTACGTGTCAGGAGACTTAATTACTTGATGAACCAGCCCAAAGCTTAGCCTTCTTATTGGCATATTTTCTCAGTGCTAGCTCCTTACTCTTTGCTTAAAATGCCATATCCTAATAAATGTCCCGGTCCTTACGTAGAGACAAATTATTTTGTCATGGAATACTGGAAATTTTGACTTAATAATAGAAATAAGAGTTTTCACGTTTTTGCATCTGGATACAGTCTTACCGTGAAACACACCAAATGAAATTTCGAACTGAGCTATATTTTTTAACCACCCATGACTGGGATGTGTGAGGCCCCCTTTTGAAATAACCGAGATCCAGTAACAGGTCTCTTCTCGCACGACATTTTTGTCTCTTTCTTCGTATTTACTGTATATCGGATCGCGGATACTGTATTATTTCACGAGCTTCGAAATATATTCAGAAATATAAGTTATTAGCACATAATAATGTTAATGTTATTGGATTTTACGTCCCACTAACTATGTTTTTGAGCACCTTCACCACCGGACTGAGACAGGATCGAACCTGCCAAGTTGGGCTAAGAAGGCCAGCGATCTACCATTTGAGTTGCTACTCAACCCGGCTATTAGCACATAACAATAATGATAGAAAATACGATTTTCATTGTCATTTATATCTGACACCTATTTACCGTACGAGCTGTAATAATGGAGATATTCAAGAGTTTATTACAAAGTGTTTCAATAACCAAGCATTGCTGACGAGGAAGTATTGTTATGCCATCACAGTAGCAAACTAACTGGCTATGATGGTTGTCGTTATTGTCTTTATAATATGCGAAATAATAATAATGTTATTTGTGTTACGTCTCTCTAACATTTACGGTTTTCTGAGACTCGAGGTGCCGTAATTTTGTCCCACGGGAGTTCTTTTACGTGCCGACAATTTATAGCACCACACACGTTTCCATAATATGTTGACTGCATTTTAATCAGTACAGTGGTTCTACTTCAGATACTGACAACACGAACACTGTTCACGTAGTGAACCACTATAAAATTATTATATATCCGTGATCCGATATACAGTAAATACGTAGAAAGAGACAAAAATGTCGGTCGGTCGGTCGGTCACTTGCTTTCTTGGCTTACGCTGCGTGAACCATCAACGATAGACCCCCAAGTGTAAGCGTACGAAATGTAGAGCATAGAATCCTCTACAAAAAAAAAGTCCGCGATGGCACATACCTGTTTCCAACCGGCTGCCCTCTAGAAGCGATTTTATGCTACAGTCCGCGGTAAAAATATAACTCCTTAAAATTAATAAATATTTCGATATTATTGTCGAGTTCCTCATCAAAATAAATTATTTGACCTCCTCCAGTATTTAAGGATTACAATAACCTTGTCAGGACATTGTTTTCATGAATGGTTCAGAAGTTATGACCATTCTAGACTGTAGTGGCAATACGTGTCGGCAGGACGGGCGAGCGCTGTCTCATATCACATGACGTCACGCAGAAGGCGGACAGGGAGAGAAACAAGTGAGCGCGATGCGGGAAGAGACCCCTCTGACTTTTAATAATCGAATAACTTCCATCCGATTATTTAAATAATCGAATGAATAATATATTTAAATAATCGAATGAGTTTCAAATATCATTTAGTTATACCGCACAGAATAATCGGATGCGTCATGAATTTTTTTTTTACTGGGCGAGTTGGCCGTGCGGTTAGGGGCCCGCAAAAGTGAACTCGTATCCGGGAGATAGTGTGTTCGAACCCCACTGTCGGCAACCCCGAAGATGGTTTTCCGTGGTTTCCTATTTTCACAACAGGTAAATGCTGGGACTGTACCTTAATTTAGGCCACGGCCGCTTCCTTCCCATTCCTAGGCTTTTCCTCCCCCATTGTCGCCATAAGACCTATTTGTGTTGGTGAAGCAAATAGCAAAATCATAATAATAATTGTTACGGGGATACCCGTGGACCAGCAGAGGTGAAAGAAGGTGCCGGGGTGAATGGGTCTAACTACTATATCATGAAAGAATTTAAAATGAAATGGAAGGTTATATTTTCAAAAAGCAACCAGTTAACAAAATTCTCATTTAGTGAGATAACAATGATATATCAGGTACCATGACAAAGTTTAGACAAAGCAAGAAAACCCAAACTTTAGTGACTGTTTGATAATCAGAGCTTTCAGCCCCTCGCTTTACATTTCCTGAGCTCTCAGCTCCACTTTACAAAAGAGTACAATTTTACACAGCAGCAGAAATCCCCTAATACATGGAGCGCTGGCTCCCAACTCACAATATCAAGCCTTCAAAAAGGCATTCAGTAATCTTACTTTGAAAAAGAGCTAATTCAGGCTCTCAGTTTTCAAACCAATTCAAGGCAGCACCTTTTTGGCCTTCCATGGCCCAGCTTACAAACTGAAACAGGGGTATCTCGTACCCAACCTATAGGGCCTTCGTGTAAAAGAAATAACAGTTAAATAAATGGCCCGAACACAAAATGAAGGAGGCGAAAAACTTGCACTCCTAGATGTGAATTCTAAAACCTAAAGGGCACTAGGTTGATGAAACAGGGGCTATTCCCAAACCATGGAGGTGACTCGTATAAGAAAGAATTTAAGACATTACGGAAAGGAAGAAAACCAGTTACAAAACGTAGTCACCTCAAACCAATATGAAGGGGAGCTCGAGAGGGTACCTCACTCTCTATCCCCGATTTACAGTCAAAAATTTTATGAAGTTGTTACATAAGCCGGCAGAAGTTACATTTTCAGAAAGTTAGGTTACACAGTTAAGGTTTCGGACCTCTCCCTCGGGTTAAACTGCAGAGATAGCAAGAAATAAAGATGTTAAGTGGCCATACCTTGTGCAGTACTGCGGCCTGATGAAAGAGGCACCTCCCGCCTCCTGCTTGACACACACACTAAGTAAGATGACGATCAATTGGCCAAGAGACGTGAAAATCCGCAGTTTATAAACCCTTGGGGAAAGTTGGAGACCTTTCATGAATAATCAAGCCACACCTTCTCACTTTATTGGTTACCTTAAAGTTACACACAAAATCGAAGAAGAAGCCTGTGATAGGCGAAAAATTAATTACAGAAATTCGTGATTGGTTAAATTCAAAACTGGCGGAAAGAAAGGATAAATATTGCCAACCCAAAAATGAATTAACGAAATTTAGTAAAGAAAATGGATACAAAACTTCTTCAAAAAAGTTCTTTCACTTCGCACCAGAGTGCATGATCATAGTTTTTTAGCAGAGACATCTGTTGAAGAAAGTCCAAACTTCTTGATGACTGGTAAACAAAAACACGTAGAATTTCATACAGTACATGAAACTTCAAAATAAGAAAATTACGTCCAATTACTGTAGTGACATCTTCTGAGTAATGGTTGAAGTAGGTGTAGTTTCAAGTTCACTATTTCTCCAGAAGAGGAGTTCCTTTAGGCGCGAACATATGAACTCTTACCGAAAATAGAAATACGCCTTTTTTCCAAATGAATCTCCAAGTATTGAAACTAAATGAGGTGAATTAACTGTCTTGATTTTTAATACATCTCTAAATAAAATTCCTTATTCAAGTAAATGCCGCCTTCTGACCGCATAATGGAACTAAGCCCCAGTACTACCAACTGACAGTTTCTTTTAACTAGCAGCGGGCAATATACCTACTTTAATTTTATGTCGTCCGGCTGTATGCATAAATTGTTAGCATGCTGGCCTTTGGTCCAAGGGGTTCAGGGGCTCCCGGGTTCGATTTCCGATCGGGTCGGAGATTTTAACTTTCATTAGTTAATTCTTATGGCTCGGGGACTAGGTGTTCGTGCCGTCTTCAGCGTTAGACTTCGTCTTAGGTGGGGCCTCATCCTCACAGACGTGCAGGTCACCTCAACGGCATCAACTCTAAAGATCTGCACCAGACCTCTCCATCGTCGCCATAAGACCTATCTGTGACGGTGCGGCGTAAAGCCACTAGCAAAAAAAAAAAAATCTCTCCCCGGAGGCCACACGTCATTACTACAAATTTATGTGAAAGAAAAAAAAATGCATTATATTAGATTTAAGAAAAGAGCAGCATATTTTAATAATAATAATAATAATACACCTGGGTCTCTTTCATTCACCAGCCATTATTTTTCCCCAGTGGGTTGGGGTGGCAGAATCACATCCACAGTATCTCCTGCCTGTCGTAAGGGAAGCGTGAGTCAGCGCTCACCTCATCCCTCCTGCGGTCATCGCAAGCAACGGCTTTCCGGAGTCGTGAATTTGGGACTCATTAGAATGTTTACTTTAGCTACCAATTTGTAGTCGCGAGTTTTGATACTATTTGTAACTCATTTTAGCCCGTGAGTTTTGAGACTCGCGAGTTTTGAGACGTAACCGTACAGATAGCATTGTTTTCAAAAACACGTTTTCCTCGTAGTGTTTTGTGATTTTCGCGATTCTTTCATCTAGCGGCATGTACTTCTTCCTTCTCATTATTTTTAGAATGGAGTGCTCTGCTTCAGACTTTAAATTCTTGATAAGCTCCCTAAATCTTGGGTGCGGTCTTCCAAGCTGGCTATTCATCTTGAGGTTCTACCCCTCCACTGAGTCGTTCGTTCTGTGTTGACGACGATAGCAGCTCCATACCTGGGTAAAATTTTTAACATGTAATTATTTACAAAAATATGATTGATCTTTTTAAGGTTGTATGTAGTAGCAAGCTAGTCCAGTCATAATTTAAAAAATACTTAAAATGATATAAAACTGACCCCTTTTGGCTCAGTTGGATTACCTAGCCACTGTTCCACGAAGTAGTTGAATAATTCCGTCAGCTTCTCGTTTGATAGAGCTGTCTCTTGGATAAAAATCCATCCATCGTCTATGTCTTTTGGCTTCAGAAATGCCAATGCAGCGCATAAACGAATGTGAGACTTAACTGCACTGAAATGAAATGGCGTATGGCTTTTAGTGCCGGGAGTGTCCGAGGACATGTTCGGCTCGCCAGATGCAGGTCTTTTGATTTGACACCCGTAGGTGACCTGCGCGTCGTGATGAGGATGAAATTATGATGAAGACGACACATACACCCAGCCCCCGTGCCAGCGAAATTAACCAATTAAGGTTAAAATTCCCGACCCTGCCGGGAATCGAACCCGGGACCCCTGTGACCAAAGGCCAGCACGCTAACCATTTAGCCATGGAGCTGGACTTAACTGCACTATCTTCCATACATAAATTTGTCAAACCAACGTCTTGAACTTGTCGCCACAAGCCACAAGCACAACAGAAAAATACTAGTAATACTAGGACACTACACCTAGAAAACTGTGACAACTCCTAGTGGCAACTAGGTATGAAATGACAAGTTTTGCGGTAAACAAGTACACTATTTTTGGGGTAGAGTTGTTTGGAATGTTTGTTTCCGTTCAACCCTTTGTACGTGTGACTAGATTTATCGACCCCTCCTGTACAGGAAATACCAAGTTGCCCAACCCGCTTGACTAGAAATATTGACTTGAATAATATGTACAAAATTCTAATTTGACAGGCGGCAGAAAAATTAACCTTCAATTTGCACACAGACTTCTCGTAAACACAATTGGAATACTGGGTAATACACCAAAAAAATCAAATGCTTGTAAGAAAAAACTTGTTTCCAAATAAACTGACTCTTAAACTGCTTATATATTACTTTATTATTATTATTATTAAATAGTGTTCTTATTGTTATTAGTAGGCATATTATAATTATCAACATTCTTATTCTTATTTTTGATATTAAATCATTGCCTTAAAATTAACAGACTGTGTATGCCGAGTAAGAAGAGAAGGAAAATTTACAGAGAACTATACAAAAGAAGTAAAATACTCTGAAAAAGTATAATTTCTTGCCTTAATTTTGTAAAGCACGTCTATCAAACCATGGGAGATTTAAAAGTACTGAGGTGCTTAAGTGCGGCCAGTATCTAGTATTCGGGAGATAGTGGGTTCAAAGCACACTGTCAGCAGCTTTGAAGATGCTTTTCCGTGGTTCCCCATTTTCAAACCAGGTAAATGCTGGGGCTGTACCTTATTAAGGCCACGGCCGCTTCCTTCCCACTTCTAGCTCTTTCCCGTCCTATCGTCGCCATAAGACCTATCTGTGTCGGTGCGAAGTGAAACAACTTGTAACAACAGAAGTAGGTGCTCAAAATATCTCCATGGGACGAGCTCCTAGTGCGACAGTTTCCTTCATCTCCTCCTGGTCTTCTTCTTCTTCTTCTTCTTCTTCTTCTTCTTCTTCTTCTATCATCGATATTGTTGGAGAGTACTCAACTGCAGTTTCCTGCATTGTTACCTTGTCCCGATCGCCATTTTGTAATGTTTTTCGTCCACAATAATAACATGTGTCAGTGTGAGAAAGTATTGGAATTGGACAAGTTAATTGTAAATAATAGTAGGTTTATATTATTATTATTATTATTATTATTATTATTATTATTATTATTATTATTATTATTATTATTATTATTATTATTATTATTATTATTCATTGCATTCTCTTCGTAGATATTGTATTAAGGAAGCAAAATGTTCATTTATAATTGTGTATTATAATAGATATTTTATGTACAGTAGCATAGCATAGTAGCATAGTAATTTTTTGGTCTCTTTTTAATTTTCTTCTTCTTATTTATCTGTTTATTCTCCAGGGTCGGTTTTTCCCTTGGACTCAGCGAGGGATCCCACCTCTAGCGCCTCAAGGGCAGTGTCCCGGAGCTTCAGATTCTGGGTCGGGGATACAACTAGGGAGGATGACCAGTACCTCGCCCAGGTGGCATCGCCTGCTATGCTGAACAGGGGGCTTGCGGAGGGATGGAAAGGTTGGAAGGGATAGACAAGGAAGAGGGAAGGAAGCGGCCATGGCCTTAAGTTAGGTACCATTCCGGCATTTGCCTGGAAGAGAAGTGGGAAACCACGGAAAACCACTTCCAGGATGGCTGAGGTGGGAATCGAACCCACCTCTACTCAGTTGACCACCAGAGGCTGAGTGGACCCCGTTCCAGCCCCCGTACTACTTTTCAAATTTCGTGGCAGAGCCGGGAATCGAACCCGGGGGTGGCAGCTAATCACACTAACCACTACACCACAGAGGCGGACTCATTTATTCAATATTTTAATATTTATGTATTTCACTGGTTAAGTGTAAGACAGGGACGCGTGTCTCTAACTTTTTCAGTTAAAATAAACCATATCTATCTATCTATCTATCTATCTATCTATCTATTATTTGAAGACCCCATTCGACGGCAGCCTTTAGATATTGTTTTAAAGAAATATATTTATAATGTGCTTAATTCAAGTATTGAAGAGTGTTAGAGCATAGTTTATAACGCCATCGAATGAGGATTTTTTTTTTTTTTTTTTTGTGTCAGTCCGCAGTCTGGAAAAGTGGGACGGGAAATTGTGTTCTGAGGTTTTTATATGGTGCCAACCCCCAAGCAAAAATGAATATCTGATCGACCGCAACCAACGCATAGATGTGCTGAAGCAAAAGTGGAATTCATTAGCGCTATACATTGTACCAAGGTGTGAAGTGGCGTAAATGTGGTGGCTCCGTGGTCATAGCCACAAGACCTTTATCACTCACTGGTTTCACTGCATTCTTCGTGTAAACAGGTGGATTAGCCCTGAATTTTTAAATAAATACAAATTATATACAGGAAATATATATCGAGAAGATTTTATTTCATTTACGAACCGCTTAGACTATACTTCATTCGAAAATTCGAACATGTCCGGAGAAATCTTAATCTTCATTAATTTTACCGTGAACACCACCCGAATCATCCCCTCTTAATGTGTGCTAAGCTGAAGAAAGAATTAACAATTTTAAGTGTACACGACTTTCCTACCATACACAGACATATCCGTAACGGTAGTTGTATTTTAATTTTCTCAAAGATGGCATTCATAATAACAATACTAACATTGCAAAGTGAAGCGCTTTCCGCGCGCCTTTTGTCTTTCTGCTCCGTGGAGGTAATGAGGCCGAGGAATTTAAATTTTCGCGATATGTGAATGTGTGAGGAAGGAAGCTGTATTGTGAAAGGGATTTCTTTTTTTCGACGAACAAAGAGTTGGAGACAAAGGGGAGGTAAGAAGAAAAGTGTGTATGTACATGTTAGGGCGCGGAGGAAGGAAGAGATAAATTAGAGACGGCCATCTTGGATTCTCCGTAATGGACCCTCCAAAGAGCATTTCAAAATCCATTCAGAATAATTGGATGGCACTCTTATGAACTTAGCTATCTATTACGAAACTAGTTTACACTCCATTTCATTGCATTATTCCGTTCCCGCCCTTATTTTAGTGGATTTTAAGATTCTACGATCCAAGTCCACTCAAATATTTCGCTCATGATTTGATGTATAAGAATGTGTAACATGTAACATAATGTTATTGAGGTATACAAATATGATATTCATCTCTGTATAATCCAAGTAAATCTTGCGAAAATTACATACTCGAGAATCATCCCAGAGTTGTCCGACTCGTTGGCTGAACGGTCAGCGTCCTGGCCTTCGGTTCAGAGGGTCCCGGGTTCGATTCCCTGGCGGGTCGGCGATTTTAACCTTAATTGGTTAATTCAATGGCACGGGGGCTGGGTGTATGTGTTCTCTTCATCATCATTTCATCCTTCATTTCATCCTCATCACGACGCGCAGGTCGCCTACGGGAGTCAAATAGAAAGACCTGCACCTGGCGAGCCGAACCCTTCCTGGGATATCCCGGCACGAAAAAAGCCATACGACATTTCATATCATCCCAGAGTTCGCCTGAAGTTGAATATTACGTGTTTAATGAACTTTAGAATAAAAAGAGAAGGGACAAGAGCACGTTTGAGCAATTTCCTATGAATGACGTCCGACTCGTTGGCTGAATGGTAAGCGTACTGGCCTTCGGTTCAGAGGCTTCCGGGTTCGATTCCCGACCGGGTCGGGGATTTTAACCTTCATTGGTTAATTCCAGTGGCCCGGGAGCTGGGTGTTTGTGCTGTCCCCAACATCCCTGAAACTCACACACCACACACAACACTATCCTCCACCACTATCACACGCATTTACCTACACATGCCAAATGCCGCCCACCTCATTGGAGGGTCTGCCGTACAAGGGCTGCACTCGACTAGAAATAGCCACACGAATTATTATACTATGAATGACCATCCAAGTGTACGAATATCGCGTGTCAAGTGACTTTGGATTAGAAGAAGTAGGAAGGGTACACTAATATATCAAACAGAAAGAGAACATCCCAGATATTACTACAACTTATTTAGGAATTCACATTATGAATTTAACAACAAAACATTTAGAAACACTCTGCGTTATTATAGGAATATGGGAGGTTCAAATCAAATATTCTTGTTTGCCTATATTAATAGTAGTAGGAAGGAAGAATGGAGGGGGTATAGTTTATATGCAGTGTTGCTTTACGTCACACCAACGATGGGATACGAAAGAGCTGGGAGTGGAAAGGAAGCGAGCATGGCCATAATTAAGGTATAACTCCGGTATTTACCTTGTGAAAATGGGAAACCACGGAGAACCACCTTCAGGGCTGTCGGCAGTGCGGTTCGAACCCACCATCTCCCGAATGCAAGCTGATAGCCACGAGACCAAAATCGCTCACCCACTTGCTTGGTGACGAGGTAGTTAATGTTAGGTGTGTGTCTGTTAGACCAGTTGCGCCTGACGGAAGGTTAAGGCAAACTCTGGGATGTTCCCTTTCTGTTTGATGTGATTGTGTACCCTTCCTACTTCTCCTTCTAATCCGAAAACACTTGACACGTGATATTCGTACTCTGGGAGATGGTAGTTCATAGTTAATTGCTCGTACGTACTCTTCCCGCTTCTCTTTCTAAACCTTAAGAGTACTGAACATATAATATTCAACTTCAGGTGAATTCCGAGATGATTCTTGATTCTTAGATGTTGATTTGTATTCATCCAGGTTATATGTTAAATCCTAAGTCACTCGACACCTGATATTCAACTTCCAGTGAATCTCGGATGACCCTTGATCGTTAATTTTGTATATATAATCTTCCACCTTGTATTTTAACATTTTAATTACTACACACGTACTGGCACGTTCGCTACAGCATGTGTCATATGGCCTACGAAGGTACTGGTGCGATTCGGAGACCTTTACCTCAGTTACTGAGCACGTACATACACGATCCCTTCTACAATAAATCTGGTGACATCTGTCTTTTCGAATTTGAATTATGTCTCGAGTTGATGTTACTCATCCATACGGACTAAGCAACATTTTTGTATCTCTGAGGTGTTTCGAGTTGATGTTACTCATCCATACGGACTAAGCAACATTTTTGTATCTCTGAGGCTAATCTTAAGTATTGCGTTTTCTGAATAATAATATTGGGGCAAAGTCGTTCACTGAATGAAGAAGTAGCGAATTACAAGTCAGTATAAGTGCCGAGTCAGATATCGATAAAAGTGTCAACAGCACGTTAGAGAACGACTCTTTGTCAACAAAGAGCCGTGACATTTTGACCACTGGCACTGGAAATATATTTTGTGTCTCCTGCAGAATATTGATTTTATGACCAAATGTATTACAAGATGTTTAGGCATACAGAAATGAGTTTCGATAAACGTGAAAAATATCTGAGGAGCGGGGCCAATTCCAGGTGTCTGAAAATTAATCCTGAAAGGGTCAAACTCTAGGTCTCGTAACATTTAAGTTCAGGTTGACTGTGGAGCGATTCTTAGGGGTTGATACGTTGATGTACTCCTCTCGTTCCTATTTTTGATAGTTTAATGACACAGTCAGAGATAAGAGCTACCGGATGTCTAAAAATCTACTCATTGTGTTGTATAACACAGAGTAAAGGGCACTCCACAAAGTGAAACTGAAGCGATTTCCAGCGCAGGTGTAGGAAGGAAGCTTCTTTTCAACTTCCAATAGAGAGACATACTAGGGGAGGTGGATGTTACTCACCCTTTTGTTTCTTAACGTATTCGTCAGGAGGTAATCACAATCTTGGCAAACACGAACTATAATATATACACCACGAATGCTTTCTATTCGATCGTATCCCGAACGCATGAGTATAGGCCCCACACTCACATAGGTTGCTAGAAATAATTCACAATACCCAGCTATATACAAAAACTGGTTAGGAGCTCTGTTAGTCTGCTTAGTATTACTCTTACAGCAAGTGGTGTAATAACTTCAGTCCAGAGAAGAAATCTGGGGCATTTTACTAGGAGTAAACCGTTGATGATTAAGAGCCTATTGGGTCAATGATACGCAGATAAGAAGGTAGTTCCGATAAGTAAGGTAACATGACCTCTTATTGCGTAATTATAGGTAAATCTGTCATACCAGTATAAAATATCGTTTCCGAGCTCGATAGCTGCAGTCGCTTAAGTGCGGCCAGTATCCAGTATTCGGGAGACAGTAGGTTCGAACCCGACTGTCGGCAGCCCTGAAGATGGTTTTCCGTGGTTTCTCATTTTCACACCAGTTAAATGCTGGGGCTGTACCTATCTGTGTTGGTGCGACGTAAAGCAACTAGGAAAAAATATCGTTTGGACTTAATACGTATTTCTTACCTAGTCCTAATATTTGTCTAAGATCTTGTTTTTAAGATATAACAAGATATCTAGCTGGGCATAGAAGAATTACAGGTGAAATGTCTGACATCAGGATACGCTGAAAATCACTGTCTTCTCCTATCCACTTCCAAGTAGATGCACCTGCAATGGTCCAAAGGGATGAACATCAGTCGACGGCGCGGTGTGTGTGTTGAATGGCCGGTACCTCCCAGTGGCAGCGCCTTAGCAACTCACGCGTGCAGTTGACCGAATATGACCTACTCTTGTCGTGCATCAATAATATGCCTGTTCACAACTCATGCCAACTTTCTACGAAAATCTGAAGTGATGAATAAAATAGGATCACACTGCATATCTAAACAATTGAACGCATTATTTCTGGTATTCCCACAATCTAACAACTGATGTTTGGACGGTGTAATTGCTAATATGTGTGGATGTATGGTCGTGAGGTAGTGATAAGCGTTTTCCTTCTTTTGGTTTGAAACTGCAATAACATAGAGAAAAAGTCACATGGGGAGATTACTCATTACCTTACTTATGGAACCATGTACGTGTAATATTATATGTTGCCTGGCGAAATATGAAGCTAATTGTTGCACATCCCGTCTATAAGCTTTTACTATAATGAATTAACTATATTAGCGGTAATCCTACCATATCCCCTCTAGCTTCAAAATTAAAAGATTAAATTCCAATATGCTCCGAATTATTTGAGAAAAATAATCATTGCAATAGCATAACTGGGGTTAGTGGGGGTAATATACCAATTCATTTAGGAGACGTACCTCTTTTACCTTGTGATTGAACCAATTATTAATACGGTTTTTGGTTTCCTGCATTCTAGAACACTAGTCCTACTACACACTTCGAGTGCTTGTAGTGGGGACCTAGAAGGCAACACTTTGAATAGGAACCCATTTACAGAAACATAGTTTCCTCTTTAAAGAAGAAAAAATGTATTCACTCTGTCAGTTACAAAAATCTGTAGCAGATAAAGAAATGTATTCTCCTTTTTGTCTTCTTCATTTCTTTACAACCTAGTGAACGTGATTATCCCAATAAAGATCATTACATATATCACCCCATGAGGTAATATCAACCCAACAATACAACAATTATACATTGAGAGGACATTTCCTCTTGGTGAATCTTACAATCATGTTTACCATCCTACCATTGTCTGCTGTCTATCTCAACACATTGTCTAGGCCTTTTTGTTTTTAGTCGCTCTCAATCTTTTAATTTACTTACTACTCTGTACACTTAACATCATCCGCAAATTGCCTTATCTATGATTCCAGTTCTTTACTTATATCATGTACTAGCAAGATACCCGTGCTTCACTACGGTATTATATTGAAATTTATAATTAAATGCTTAATGTTTTATGTATATAATCCGGCGAAATTCGCGATCTGACTCGTTTTATGAGAGATTACGGCAAAGTTCCTCCCATTTTTCAATCTTTCTTTCCAGCAATCGATTTCGTACTTCCCAGGCTAAGTCCAGGTATTCCACCCATTCAGTTGGGTCCAGAAATCTTTGCCATCTTCTGCTGTAAGCATTTTTAATATGGATCAAATCCTTGAGGAGATCCGGCATGGTGTCGTCTTGGGTGCCTTGGCGGTACTGAACCCGCGGCCGGACTGCATTCGTAGTCATTACCCGGCCAGGACCCGTTTCCAGCGCGGTCCGCAAATTTTGACGACGGTCCAGAACATTATTATTATTATTATTATTATTATTATTATTATTATTATTATTATTATTATTAGGGTGGGTTATATTACTTTAATTTGGATTATTATTATTATTATTATTATTATTATTATTATTATTATTATTATTATTATTATTATTATTATTATTATTATTATTGATGTTCTGGACCCCACAACAAGATGCAAGACCGCTACTTGGCCGTAAATTACATCTGCTGCCATTGTCATTACTTACAATGTGACCAACACCATTGCCGCTAGTAGGCAAGTGCGCGGGATTTCTGGCGATACGAATGATATACTTCCGTCCATTATCGACCCCATATTACCGAGCTCGATAGCTGCAGTCGCTTAAATGCGGCCAGTATCCAGTATTCGGGAGACAGTAGGTTCGAACCCCACTGTCGGTAGCCCTGAAAATGGTTTTCCGTGGTTTCCCATTTTCACACCAGGCAAATGCTGGGACTGTACCTTAATTAAGGCCACGGCCGCTTCCTTCCCACTCCTAGCCCTTCCCTATCCCATCGTCGCCATAAGACCTATCTGTGTCGGTGCGACGTAAAGCAACTAGCAAAAAAAAAAAAACATATATATATATATTGACCTTATTATAGATGTGAACAATTGCACGGTCAATATCATTCCTATCGTTTATTTCAAATGTGTCTAAATTTTCATTTATATGCTAGGAGAATCTACTGTAATCTGGCTTTAAGTTTTCCAAAGGAAAAGATGGCTCTTGGAAACGAACCCAGGAAAGATTAAAAATGATCGGTTTATGATCAGAATAAGTACATTATGAACAGTAAAATCAATTGGTCTCAACTACTTTTTCACCCCACCGACATTAATTTGATTTACCCCCCACCCAAGAATAGGGAAGGCGTGTTTCTTTATGTTTAAAGGAGATTCCAAATACCAAAGTTCACGCCTGTTACCTTCAGTTTTGAAATGTGATTATCCCCATAAAAGTAATTAACTTTTCTCACTTCCTTTCACAATCCCCCCCCCCTCTCCTGAAGTGAATTTTCCGGCAAATAATACTTGTTTCTTTAATAGTAAAGGATCTTCTAACTACCAATCATCACGACTCTACCATCTTCAGTTTTTGAGATTTGTGACCTCATAAAAGGAATTCAACTCCTTTTCACCCCCGCCTCCCAAGATGATTTTCGCCAAAAAAACACGTTTTTTCTTTGTTTTTAAAGGAGATACAAATACCAGTTTTCACGTCTGTAACATCTTTAGTTTTTATTAGATGTACGTATACACATACAATTAATTCAATTAATTTTTCAATTCTTTCACCTCCGCCCCCTTCATTGGATTTTCCGAAAATACTTGTTTGTTTACTTTTAAAGCAGATTCCAAATACCAATGTTCACGTCTGTAAAATCTTCAGTTTTTGAAATATCAGTATCCTAATTAAAAGAATTCAATCCCATTTTCATTCACTTTCACCCCCCCCCACCCAAGTGTTTTTTCCGAAAACAAAAAATACATGTTTCTTTATTTGTAATAGAGATAAAAATACCATTTTTCATTTCTGTAACATATTACGTTTTTGAGATATAGGCTACTGTAGAAATGCTCATTTTAAAATTTCACCCCCTTTTTAGTTTCCCTTAAGAGGAGTTTCCAAAAACAAATCGCCTATGTTTCTTTACCTTTACAGGAGATTCCAAATAGCAATTTTTACACCTGTAACATTTTACGTTTCTGAGATATACTGTAGTTATAACCTTTTTAAAAATTCACTCCAAATTGTCGTTCCCGTTTAACCCCCATTAAATTGATTATCCGAAAACACAAAAATAGGCGTGTTTTAAAGGAGATTCTAAATACCAGCTTTTACATATGTAAACTTTTAAAGTTTTGAGATATAGATACACTCATTTTAAAATATCACCCCCCCCCCCCATTTTCACCCTCCATTAATTGGATTTTCCAAAAACAAAAAAAATACTTGTTTCTTAATTTTTATAGGAGATCCCAAATACCAATTTTCATGTGTGTAATATCTTCAGTTTCTGAGATATAAGTATCCTGATTAAAGGCATTCAACCCTTTTTTACCCTTTTCACCCCTCCTATTATTTTAAAAGGAGGTTCTAAATACCAATTTTTGCATCTGTAAACTTTTAAAGTTTTGAGATACAGATACACTCATTTTAAAAATTCACTCCCCTTTCCACCCCCGCCCATTAATTGGATTTTCCAAAAACAAAAATATACGTGTTCCTTTATTTTTAAAGGAGATCCGAAATACAAATTTTCAGGTCTGTAATGTCTTCAGTTTCTGAGATGTAAGTATCCCCATTATACCAATTTTTAGATCTGTAAACGTTTAAAGTTTTGAGATATAGATACCCTCATTTCAAAAATTCACCCCCCCACTTTTCTTCCCTTAGCGACGGAATATCCAAAAATCCTCCCTTAGCGAACACCTACATTGTAATTTAAATGTATCATCAAAATTTCATTTCTTTATGTCCAGTAGTTTTGGCTCGGCGATGATGAATCAGTCAGTCAGTCAGTCAGTCAGTCAGTCAGTCAGTCAGTCAGTCAGTCAGTCAGTCAGTCAGTCAGTCAGGACAAGTTACTTTAAAAAAATATATATATACAAGCAAATGTACCCGTGCTTCGCGACAGTATTCCGCATTGTATACGGATTTCTGCGTCTAAAGCTAAAAACGAAGTGCATCTATTGCGAAAATGAAATGTCCCTCACTAAATTGTGATGATATGATATACGGATTTAAGAAAGTGATAACAGAGGAGAAATTTAATCCCAGGGATTCTTAGATAAGAAGATGACTTACGGTGTTATTACTTAAGCCTAAAGAGGCAAGGCACAGTTAAGAAATTAAAGCAGAAAAAGGAAGTAGAAGAGAAATTCAGTAACAATTATAGCAAATACCGAAAACATCTTACGGTGTGAAATAATGGGCTACACTCCGCGTACTGAAAATGAAATGGCGTGTGGCTTTTAGTGCCGGGAGTGTCCGAGTACAAGTTCGGCTCTCCATATGCAGGTCTTGTGATTTGACTCCCGTAGGCGACCAGCGCGTCGTGATGAGGATGAAATGATGATGATAACACATACACCCAGCCACCGTGTCAGCGAAATTAACCGATTATGGTTAAAATTCCCGACCCTGCCGGGAATCGAACCCGGGACCGCAGTGGCCAAAAGCCAGCACACTAACCATTTAGCCACGGAGCCGGACACTCCGCGTACTGTTGGAATATTGAAAACCACACTTAGAGCTATTCGAAGGCGATTGTAACCTCCAACGGTATTCCGCAAATATCCCGCAGAATGGCAGCTTGACGTCTCTCTCACCTTCCACCCAACGGATAACCACGAGTTTACAGGAATAATCACGAAAATGGCCTTAGGTTACTTTCCTTCTGGCAAGCAGCCAGAGACGTTGCCATGGTTCGTTGTCGGTCACTCAGTGCAGAGAATGAAAATAGTAATTTTCTCCGTGATTTAAAGAGTAAGCTAAATTATTTACATAACAAAAGCTGTATAAAATGAAGAGAACTTTCACATACTCTCTTCGGATTTTACAGAAAATCAATAGTATACGAGAAAATTGAAAAGTCCTGTTCTGGTTTTCCTATAAACCTCCAGTCTATTCAGCAATTTTTATATGATGTGTATATCTAAACCTGCCCCTGGATGAGTATACTCTAATTATGAAGTTTGGTCGAGATCTATCCAACCGTTTCGCCGTGTTGGTGGAACAGACAGACAGACAGACAGACAGACAGACAGACAGACATGGAAGCTAAAAACGACTGATACGGTCTTGAGTTGACCTAAAACGGACAAATATTTGAAAAATTGCTAAATTACAGACAGCGGACACCCTACAACTTTATTTATATAGATAAGAAATCATCCAATAATACTGCCCCGTGGTACCCCTCCTAATCATTGCAGGATCAGATGACTATTCACCTGCTCTAATTCTCTGATTTCTCTTTTTTGGAAATATAGCCATCCATTCGCCCACTCCTTTTATGTCTAGTCCAATATTGGTTTTTGTCTCTCTACATTTATCCTTTCTCTTGATATGTTAGTTGCTTGGGTATTCTATCGACATTCATTCGTGTTGTATGGAAATACAATTGTTTTTGTTTGTTCACATACTCTTTCTGTCGGATGGAATATCTGTAATTTGTTGGCGGACATGTTTATTTCTATATTGGTCTAAGAGATAAATCTGCAACGCTTCGAAGGAAAATAATTTCGTTTGAATAATTTAAGATATTATTATTATTATTATTATTATTATTATTATTATTATTATTATTATTATTATTATTATTATTATTATTTATAAGGCTCCTTCCCGAATGGTCAGTGTAATAGCCTTCGGTTCAGAGGGACCTGGGTTCGATTTTCCTCTTGGTTGACGATTTTAACTTTGGTTCATTTCTCTGGCCTCGAGGCCGGGTGCTTGTGTTCGTCTTAATCTGCATCTTCAGTTACATACAATATAGTAGCACAAACCACCACAGAAACACGCAAGAGTGATTACATCCCCTGGCGTAAGGAAAGGCATCTGACTGTTAAAAGTGGGCTACTTGCATTTAAATTCCCTACCCTAAACTATTGGGAAGATGATTTTATTATTTATTTCACAACTTTAAAGTTGGTAATATGGCACGTATTTCGATATTTTACATATAAGGACAGAGCTTAATCACAATTTACAAAAATGTATAATGTAGCCTTCACTATTCTCTTTGTTGTAGAGGTTGCAACCTCTTCTATTTGTGGTTCATACTGAACATTCAGGAATGTTCTGACGATGTTGCAGGTCTTCAAATTTGCAGCCTTTTGTGCCATTATGAGTGTAGATAGGGAGCTGTAGTGTCATTAAGTTTTCTGGAAATGATTTGGTGTGAGTCCGGTGGGAGAAAGGACAAAAGGAAGAATTGTCATTCTGTCTTGTTTCCAGATCCTTGCTACTTCCGTACCCAGAGGAGTATATTTATCGACTTCCTCTCTGTATTTCTGCTTCATACTGTAGTGATTTGGGATAGCGATGTCAATGAGGTATGTGTGTTGATTCTTTTTGACTGTTAATGTTACGCCTGGTCTATTGTGCGGAGTTGTGTTATCCGTCTGTATCGTTCGATCCCAGTAGAGTTTAAGATTTTCATTTTCCAGTACACTTACTTGGGAGTATGTGTAGTAAGACACTCTGTTCTGGATCAAAGATCGGGTCCGGGCAATTTCTTTATGCATAACTTTATCTACATCATTATGTCTGTCAGAGTACGATGTTGGCACTAGTACTCTTCAGATGGTGATGATGTACTCTATGGTTTCTGGGCTGCTGTTGCATTTCCTGCACTCGTCATTCTTAGTGTACGATCTTTAAGGATGTGTTTCCTATAACTCTTTGTTGAGATTACTTTATCTTGGATCGCCTGTTCGAATCCCTCCGTTTATGAAAATAACTCACCCCGAGACAGCCATGAGTTTGAAAGTTGTCTGTCAACGTTCTCATCATTTCTCTGGTTGTAGTACCTTTCATGAAGTTCTTTACTACCCCTATGTATCTTCTCTCTATGCAGGATGTTCGTGTCTTTGATATTTATGTGGCGTTCATGTAAATTCAGAGGTGTGTAGTTTAGACCTGCTTCAAGCACGGCTTTCTGTAAAATGCTGTCATCTGTCCGGCAATGGAAGTATTTCCTCAGGTTTATTACCTGTTGGTTCTGAAAAGCTATAACATCAAGAATTCCTCTGCCACCCTCTCTTCTCGGCATTATAACTCTCTATGCATGAATTAGAATGTACCATTTTGTGCATAGTAAGCATTGTCCTTACTGAGCAAATGATGTTTTCTATATCTGTTTGAGGCCAGTTTAGAATCCAAATGAATTTGTCAGTGCAGTTAAAGCTTATGTATTGCCTGCCTTTGATAGTTTGGAAGCGGTACGTTTAGTTCTTAAGACGAGGCGGAGTATGTGCTGAAATGCCTGTATGAGTTTTTCTTTCTGAAGTTTATTTTCGATCTTGATTGATTGCTCAAAGCCTATATACTTATATCTTTCATGTTTTCCATGCTTTCAATTTTTTTAGCAGCTTCAATGGTTATACCTTCTGTCCTATACCATTCTACCTTTTTAATGCTATTTATTTTGCATTTGCTCATACCAAATTCCATGTAGATGTCTTTGGAAATGTTTTCCGTAATATTGGTGAGGGGAGTCATTTGGGATCTATTTTTTGCTTATACTTTGATGTCATTCATGTAGAAAAGGTGCTTTTATTTGTGAAGGTTATGTCTATTCCATAGTTGGTCATCTTCAGGGTCTCAGAGATTGGTTTGAGAGATAAGTAGAACCATAGTGCAGTCAAAGCATCGCCTTGAAAGATGCCACGTTTGATAGGGATGACCTCTCTTTCTGTGGTGGTGGTGGTGGTGGTGGTGGTCTTCAGGATGATCTTGGTACGCCGAAGTTGCATTGTTGTAGTAAAATACACTGACTGACAGAGCAAATGCAACACCAAGAAGGAGTGGTTCGAAAGGGATGAAAGTTGGGAAAAAAACAGAGACGGCACGGACGAATAATTGATGTTTATTTCAAACCGATATGCAGGTTACACAATGCGCACGGCATCGACTCAGTAGGATGTAGGACCACCGCGAGCGGCGATGCACGCAGAAACACGTCGAGGTACAGAGTCAATAAGAGTGCGGATGGTGTCCTGAGGGATGGTTCTCCATTCTCTGTCAACCATTTGCCACAGTTGGTCGTCCGTACGAGGCTGGGGCAGAGTTTGCAAACGGCGTCCAATGAGATCCCACACGTGTTCGATTGGTGAGAGATCCGGAGAGTACGCTGGCCACGGAAGCATCTGTACACCTCGTAGAGCCTGTTGAGAGATGCGAGCAGTGTGTGGGCGGGCATTATCCTGCTGAAACAGAGCATTGGGCAGCCCCTGAAGGTACGGGAGTGCCACTGGCCGCAGCACATGCTGCACGTAGCGGTGGGCATTTAATGTGCCTTGAATACGCACTAGAGGTGACGTGGAATCATACGCAATAGCGCCCCAAACCATGATGCCGCGTTGTCTAGCGGTAGGGCGCTCCACAGTTACTGCCGGATTTGACCTTTCTCCACGCCGACGCCACACTCGTCTGACAGAACAGAAGCGTGACTCATCGGAGAACACGACGTTCCGCCATTCCCTCATCCAAGTCGCTCTAGCCCGGCACCATGCCAGGCGTGCACGTCTATGCTGTGGAGTCAATGGTAGTCTTCTGAGCGGACGCCGGGAGTGCAGGCCTCCTTCAACCAATCGACGGGAAATTGTTCTGGTCGATATTGGAACAGCCAGGGTGTCTTGCACATGCTGAAGAATGGCGGTTGACGTGGCGTGCGGGGCTGCCACCGCTTGGCGGCGGATGCGCCGATCCTCGCGTGTTGACGTCACTCGGGCTGCGCCTGGACCCCTCGCACGTGCCACATGTCCCTGCGCCAACCATCTTCGCCACAGGCGCTGCACCGTGGACACATCCCTATGGGTATCGGCTGCGATTTGACGAAGCGACCAACCTGCCCTTCTCAGCCCGATCACCATACCCCTCGTAAAGTCGTCTGTCTGCTGGAAATGCCTCCGTTGACGGCGGCCTGGCATTCTTAGCTATACACGTGTCCTGTGGCACACGACAACACGTTCTACAATGACTGTCGGCTGAGAAATCACGGTACGAAGTGGGCCATTCGCCAACGCCGTGTTCCATTTATCGTTCGCTACGTGCGCAGCACAGCGGCGCATTTCACATCATGAGCATACCTCAGTGACGTCAGTCTACCCTGCAATTGGCATAAAGTTCTGACCACTCCTTCTTGGTGTTGCATTTGCTCTGTCAGTCAGTGTAAGTGATGAGTGTTTCATTTATCCTGTATAGTTTAAGGGCGTGGATTAGCCAGCTATGTGACACAATATCAAATGCCTTTCTATAGTCAATATAGGTCATCAAGAGATTACGTTGCTACTCCTGTGTCTGCTGTAGGATTACACGATCAATTGTGAGCAGTTCCTTACAGCCCTTTTGTTCTTCTGTCAAAATGTTATACTGGAGAATGTGCCCGCCCATAGATGACATTGGTGATGACCAATGTTATGATTTTGTAGAGTGTGGGCAAACAGGTTATTGGCCTATAATTGGCTGGGTTAGCAGTTTCATCATTCTTTGGCACCGAGCTCGATAGCTGCAGTCGCTTAAGTGCGGCCAGTATCCAGTATTCGGGAGATAGTAGGTTCGAACCCCACTGTCGGCAGGCCTGAAGATGTTTTTTCCGTGGTTTCCCATTTTCACACCAGGCAAATGCTGGGGCTGTACCTTAATTAAGGCCACGGACGCTTCCTTCCCACTCCTAGCCCTTTCCTGTCCCATCGTCGCCGTAAGACTTATATGTGTCGGTGCGACGTAAAACAAATAGCAAAAAAAAAAGTATTCTTTGGCTTTATGTAGGTTCGTCCTTCGGTGAGAAAGTGCGGTAAATTTTGAGGATGATCAATTACCTGAGTAACAATATCAAGCAGATTCTTGTGTGTGCTGGTGAATATTTTTTACCAAGAGTTTTGGATATTGTCTGATCCTGGAGTCTTCCAGCTGTGCGTCTTGTTACTAACCCTCTGTATGTCTTATTCAGTGATGACTAGGTCTTGTTCTGGATTAATGTTTGAATGTTTTTTATGTATTCTATGGATCCATTCTGCATCTTCTCTATGCTGTGCAGGTTTGGACCACATATTATTTCAAAAGTTGGTTATTTCTTCTTCATTAGGTATTTGAGAAGTTGCTAATCCAACCTTTTTATCAAGACTTCTGTAGAATGCCTTTTCATTAACCCTGAAGAGAGAGTTCTGTGTCCTTCTTTGATAGTTTTCTTTATAGCTCCTCAATTTTGCCGTCTTTACAGGCAGTTTTTGCTTTTAGTTATCTGTAGTTACCTGGATTTCTTGGCGTCCCTTGTT
This sequence comes from Anabrus simplex, assembly GCF_040414725.1. Lineage (NCBI taxonomy): Eukaryota > Metazoa > Arthropoda > Insecta > Orthoptera > Tettigoniidae > Anabrus > Anabrus simplex. Next base: position 289,381,587 of record NC_090267.1, read on the forward strand.
TTTAATATTTGGTATCTTTCTTATGATTTTGGAAGTGATTTTTCTAGTTTTGCTACCAGAAGAATACTGTGTAAGCGGGCCTAGTACTTCACGCAAGCCCTTTATTTTATTATTAATCCACCGTTCCTACTGAGGAATTCTTTTCATACTGACGTTAAAGTTTTAATCACCTGGGAATCTGGTCATGGAAAGTTAACACAGTAACAGCCGCTGTAAAGTTCTCTACTTTATCTAAATAAATGATGGCAGATATTGGTTAACATGTTCAATAATCTTTTTTGTACTGTGATTTGATCTCAGCTTTGGGATGAAGGTCCTTGAATTTGGATCACTCTCCTCTCATTTGATAAATGCTGTCTGCATAATGCCTATTACTTTTTCAAGTTCGTTTCTGTTTATAAATGTGGGGATTGACTATTATCTGTTATTGTCTGATTTTCTTTTGTGTTTTTATCAATTGTTTGATGATTTTCATTGAAGTTGCCCATCATTAGTTGAAGTTCATTGAGGAATTCCTGTTCTATTTGTTGTATTTCAAAGTCCGTTAGAATGATATTTCGTATTATGCTTTTTTTTTTTTTTTTTTTGCTACTTGCTTTACGTCACTCCGACACAGATAGGTCTTATGGCGACGATGCGACAAGGAAGGGTTAGGAGTGGGAAGGAAGCGGCCGTGGCCTTAATTAAGGTACAGCTCCAGCATTTACCTGGTGTGAAAATGGGAAACCACGGAAAACTATTTTCATTGCGGTCGACAGTGGGGTTCGAACCTACTATCTCCCGAATACTGTATACTAGCCGCACTTAAGCGACTGCAGCTATCGAGCTCGGTTTTCGTAATATGGTCTTACGCTGATCACATAGTCGTTGTTCAGTTATATTCAAGTATGGGTATTTATTGGTAAACATCTGATGGATAATAGTTCTTTCCAAGTCCGTTGCTTTGAAGTAGAAACGGATGACGTGTGTATTCATTTCTCGAGTCCATCTCAAGCGCAGCCTTGGTGGTTGCAGAAGAATTCTGCAAAGAACTTTTGTGGTGTCGACATGTTGTTGGGTATCAGCATTGGCAGCTGTGGCTTTTTCGGGTGACCCAACAGGTGTTTGCTGTATCAAAAACCTTCCGCTGGTGATTTGTAAACTGTCACGTCCAGCACCAACTCTAGACGTGCCCGGAAGTTCCTCCGGCAGCGTCTGCTTCTTCAATTCTTTATTCAACAAAGCCATGAGACTTTGGGTGTTGTATTTTATACCTACGACCAGGTTTGCAGCTATATCTTACTGATTATGAAAGTTGCTTATGAGGATGACAGCAGCACTGCATTTGTGATGTACAGCAGTTAGAAAAAAGTGTCTAAGCTTAATTATGGAAAAGAATGGGCAGGGATCACTTCGCCACCATTTTTAACCCATGAATTCTGTTATATATTCTCATGGTTTTAAATATGGCACGCTGTGAGTTGTTTGTTCTTTTGATACAGCGCTGATCGTGTGCTAAAGGCGAAATGAAATGAAGCGTCATTTATTGCGCAGGAGATTATTGTAACGCAGCTATGTATGAAAACCGGCAACATTCATTAGTACGAGTTGATGCCAACTATTTGATGCTGTTTTGTTATGTAATTCTCTTCTGCTAGGAGCGCGGCTTTGGAAATTATCACAGCTTGCTTGAGATTATTATCTTTCAATGCCAAAGGAAGGTTAAACAAAATGTTTGCACCTCAAAACTCAAAACCGCTAGAAGAAAGAAACAGGAACAGAAATCTCGTCACTGATAGCAGGTAAAGCAGATAAAACCATTACTTAAAATAGGTATATAAAACTCACTTCTGCATCAGGAAATGTAGTTATAGGTCCCTAGGAGAGCACCGTTTGGTTTTGTATGCCATGTGTATCAGAGTAGCGATATCAGATGACATGCCATGTTCACCGTCATTATTATTATTATTATTCATACACTTCTCCACAGGAAATATGGGTAGTAATGGGGCACGGGATGCACCAAGTGCCTTACATAATTAAAGTATTTACACATTATAATACAAACGTTGATGTACAGGTATATACAAAACTGTAGATCACGGGATCTTCATCCTTGCGAGAGGAACGATCGCACAATGTTTGCATGTTGACAGAAGGACAGAATGTTGCATAATTTTGTAGATGTTCGGTGGAAGACCCAGTTCTCGCAGATTGTGAAGTGTGTGTGGAATGAGGCCATTGACTGACAGAATCACAGGAACTATTCGTACCACTTTCATCTTCCAGATCCTCTTTATCTCTTCTGCAAGTTCTTTGTACTTGGAGATTTTTTTCACTGTACTTCCTGTCAATGTTGGTGTCATTGGGGATAGCGATGTCAATAATGAAAGTCGTCCCAGTTTTCTTGTTTACCAGTATGATGTCTGGCCTGTTATGGTTGACTGTTTTGTCTGTCACTACAGCAGTGTCCCAATAAAGCTTAATCGACTCGTTCTCCAGGAATGGTGTTGGATGGTACTTGTAATAAGGGATACGCTCCTGAATTAATTGGTTTTTCTGAGGAAGTGCCTGGTGTACGATTCCCGAGACATGATTATGTCGTCTCGTGTATTCTACGGGGGCAAGTACTGGGCAGCCCGCAGTGATATGGTCGATGGTCTCGAGATGAACGGAGCATCGTCTGCATTTATCAGAGAGTACGCTGGTGTCTTTGATGATGTACTTTTTGTAATTGTTTGTAGCTATTACTTGGTCTTGTATAGCAACTGCAAATCCCTCTGTCTCCCCAAATAAGCGCCCACTTTGTAACCACATACACGACGCATTCTTGTCTATGCTCTGTTGGTTTAGATTGCTGTAGTATTTTCCGTGGAGTGTCTTCTCTCGCCATGTCCTTTCTTTCTCCTGCAGGGATACTTGGTGATTTGTATGTGGGTCAGAGGCATTGTACGGATACAGAACAGTGTACGTGTCAGCAAGTACTACAGCTTTATGGAGAAGGCTGTTTTCATGGAAGTATCTCCGTAGGTTCTTTATCTGATTCAGGAGCATGACTTGAAGATCCAGTACTCCTCGGCCTCCCGATTTTTGTGGGAGAGTGACCCTTTCCATACATGAATTGGGATGATGTAATCTATAGGTGGTGAGCAAAGTTCTCGTTTTTCTTTGTATGCTGTCTATTTCTGTAGCGGACCATTTCAGAATTCCGAACGAATAAACAAGGGTTGGAATAGCGTACGTGTTTATTGCTTTAATTTTGTTCTTGGCATTTAGGTAGCTGCGCAAAATCTGATGCAACCTCAATGTATATTTATCAGTGAGTTCCTGTTTGATTTTCTTGTGCTCCAGAGTTGTATTCTGAGCAAATCCAAGGTACTTGTATGTCTCTGTTTGTGTTATTCCCTCAATTAAAGATTCGGTATGGAGCTCATATGGTTGGGAGTTTGTGTACCGACCACGTTCAATTGTTAGCAACTTACATTTCTTTACTCCCAACGTCATTCGCACATCAGATGAGTAAGAGTCTATTATATTCAGCAGGGCGTTCATTTGTGTTTCGTTGTGGGCATACACTTTCAGATCATCCATATAAAACAAATGAGATATTCTGTGTTTCCCATTGTTATATTTAATATCAAATACAAAACCAGTAGCTTTTAGAAGATTGGCTAGGGGATTCATTGCAAGGCAAAACCACAGAGGACTTAATGAATCTCCTTGAAATATACCACGTTCAATTTTAATTGTGTCGGACATGATACATTTATTTTCTGTCTTAGTGCAGAGCATTGTCTTCCAATTGTTCATAGTAACTTCAAGAAAATGAATTATGGCAGGACTGATCTTGTACAAATGAAGTACTTCTTTTAACCATGAGTGGGGAACTGAATCAAATGCTTTCTGATAACCTATATACGCTGTGTACAGGTTCCTTTGTGAGTGCATTGCCTGTTGTGTTACAACGGAGTCTATGATTATCTGTTCTTTGCACCCTAGTGATGACTTTTTGCATCCTTTCTGCTCCTCAGTCAGAATGTTATGGTTGCTGATATGTTTATACATTTCTTCTGTGAGTATGGATGTATTATTATTATTATTATTATTATTATTATTATTATTATTATTATTATTATTATTATATATCATGCACCTGAGAACACAGTCACAATGTCATAAAGAAGTAACAAATAAATTCAGGTAACATCAACTTTCTGTATCCAGATGCATACATACACCTTGAGGGACGCATTAGCCTCACCGGACTCCCAAACTGAATTACTCGGGCTCGAATCCAAGGACTTCGAAAGGGACTTTCACTTGGACTAACGCGTGGGGGCAGAAAGGACAACCAGTCTTAAACCTCCGGTGAAAACGAAATTGAACCAGCATGCCGCTGGTAGAATCTCCTTGAAATAAACTCACCGATTGTTCGAATACAGTTTACAGAAGGCAACCATCTTAACCCAGAGTTATTAACACTATTTCTCCATTTTTTACTCTGATATCTTTGAGTGAGGGAAGAGAATGTTCTACTACAAAAATGTACCGGATAATATTAATTTTCAAACCTCGATATTAATTTTTAAACGAACAAGGGGGTCCGCTTTCCATATGCAGTATATATTTGAGTTCGTCCTTACTCTCGGGAAGGAGTCTTTATTTCATTAACGGTGAACGCACATACACACGGATCTACTGTAGTTCTGATTATCAGTGAGCGTTCCTCGTGCTGAGTCGCTGAGTAGTGTCTCAGCTACGTGCATGTTTGATATTCCTCCCTTCTGCTTGTATTTTACGCTTTTACCCGGTAGATTGTGAAACATAAGATAATGAAGTTACTTAGTCCTCACGTACATGGCCCCTTTCAACTGGCACTTGTTTCATATCATGGCCCCTTGTAGTGCACGTCCATCTCCACAGCCGCGTGCTCGGAGTTCATTAGCACTTTGAGGTTTCTCTCCGATACCGAGAGCCTCTTGTACCGCCTGATGACATTACCGCACTGTTATGGTAACGTGTCCCTTTAGCAGCTCTCAGTGTCATGGTGGTGCTTGGGGAACTCTACAGTCCACCTTGCTTTATTCCTCTCAGTAGTAACTTCAGTGTGGGCTACAAGGAATCTATGTTTCGATTAATTACTGTACAATTATAACGTTCCTTTACGTGCCACCGGTATGGCAAATCTGTAGTCAGATTATGTATGTGTAATCTACAGATCTACTTGCAAGGCATATTTTTAAATCTGAAGAGAGAAATATACGCCAAAATTCAGACATAGGTCATCCTATTACAGCTGAATTAAATACATTAATAATGATAATAAAATAATAATAATAATAATAATAATAATAATAATAATAATAATAATAATAATAATAATAATAATAATAATAATAATAATAATAATAATAATAACCAGTTGATACTCGGCGTGTGCTGTGCGCTTCAATAAACAAAATGTGTTTTTAATTAATTCTAGTTTATGCAATTTTTATGAACATTTCCCTTCATTATTTTTGGTTGTTTTGTTTTTTAAATATTCCTTATTACATTTAGTGAAATGAAATGGTGTACGGATTGTAGGGCCGGGAGTGTCCGAGGACATGTTCGGCTCGCCAGGTGCAGGATTTTTGATTTGACACCCGTAGGCGACCTGCGCGTCGTGATGAGGGTGAAAATGATAATGACGACGACAACTACACCCAGCCCCCTTGCCAGCGATATTAACCAACGTTGGTTAAAATTCCCGACTCTGCCGGGAATTGAACCCGGGACCCCTGTAATAAAAAACCAGCACGCTTACCATTTAGGCGTGGAATTTTATTTACTTATAATTTCACTTACAAAACAAATAATTACTGTATATATGTTCTATTTTTAAGATTATAATGCCTATTGATTTGATCAATCTATTTCTACATGCTTACATAAATGGCGATTTATTTGCATGATGTTCATTACAACGCGAGTGGATACATGACATTATTTGTTTTGCCACCTGGTGCGAAAATGAGCAGAATCCTCGGCAATGAGTTGCCTAGTTACATTAAAGTACATCTCGAACACGGCATGTTGGATTACTATTTCCAAATAATAAAGCAATGAGTTGCCCAGTCGCTTGAACCTCCCCGCCAATAAAGGTACTTCGTATAACATGACGGCGTGTTCCCATCCTCCTATAGGGCTATACAACACGTCTTACCGTACTATCATGATAAAGAATAAGTCGCTGTTGCCTAGCGACAATCTGTTCATCAAGGTCGACTCAAATTTTGGTGCAGCTTTATAATTAAATGAATTGCGTAAAACAAATATATTTCCGTTGACTTTTCAAAAAATGCAAGATTTTTCTTGTATATTGAGACGATTTGGAAGATTTTGGTACAAACCGCACCTTTTAACTTCCTCTGGTTTAAGAGGTTGAGTTTTTTGAAACATACACTTTAGCGATATATATATATATATATATATATATGTAACAATAATAATAAAATAAAATAAAATAATAATAATCAGAAAATCTGAAAATGAAGGAATACAAGTCAATCTCTTGGAAGAAATAGCCAACAGAACATGTTTAAGAACTTCTGTACAAAAAAAAAAAAAAAAAAAAAAAAAGCAAATTTATGACAATTATCAAAAATGCTCCAGAATTTCTGATAACAGAAATTGGTCGAATAAGGAAGGTAAAGAAATTCAGATATTTGGGAGAAACAATCCAAGAAAATGGATTTGAAAAGACCGCTGTAGAAGAAACGATACACAAGATGGAAAGAGGACACGGTATAACTAGGCATATGTACAACAAAAAGTGTTTATCTAAAAATCTCAAAATACAACACTACAACACAGTAGTCAAACAGCAATGCCTATGCGCGAGTGGATGTCTAGTATTGAATTACAAGCTGAATAAATTAGAAGTATGTATGTGTATGTTGGGTATTGAGCCCGAAGGCTGGTTGGATCCTCAACAGGTTCACCATTAGCTGTCATATATGGCCTAGGTGTCACTGAAGAGGTGTACTAGGGAAATGAGGAGTGAGGTAGTTTCCCGTTGCTTTCCTCACTGGGCCAGAAGTTGCTATTTCACATGAGTCTGCCAAGCCCACTGAAATGCGTGCACCAACCGACCCTATGAGCTTCGTTTTCACACCATTGATAGCAGGGACTGGCTGCATAAAAATTGGCATTCCTAGCGTCACTCATACCTCAGCCACTTCCATATTGTCAAAGCCAAGTATAAGACTGAGACAGGTCAATGAAAGTAACAATTTTATTCTAGCCCATACCATAAGACATAGTGCACTGTAAACACTACATCTTGCCAGCAAAGGCCTAAAAATTGGAAGTACTGGAAAGAAAAATTATACGGAAAGTTCTCGGTCCGCTAAGAGCTACAGAACTCTGCAAATCAATAAGTAATGATAAAATATATCGGAACAAAAAAATCATAACAGAAACAATGCGGACGAGGCGACTGATATTTTTTGGACATTTATTCAGAATGGATGGTAACAAGTTAACCAAATAGATCTTCAAATGTCTTTGGAACAAGAAGTAAAAACCAACCTGGATTCATGAACGCAAGAAAGATTTGGAATAAAACAATATAAGAGAAGAAGCGGCAACACACACACACAGAGAGAGAGAGAGATTTTTAGAACGAAAGTGTTAAAAATGGAAGGATTCCTAGGTTGCGAGGGAAAGAAAAAAGGCTCAAAATTGTCTGAGGAGTGGAAAATGAGACATAGTGAGCAGATGAAGAGTATTGGACGAAGAAGAAACAACTAAGGATGAAGCATTGAGCACGTGATCCCTAGAAGACCCTAATGGAATAATAATAATAATAATAATAATAATAATAATAATAATAATAATAATAATAATAATAATATTCATAATAATAATAATAATAATCACCGTATGGTCTGAGCTACGGAGTAGCAGACCTCTTTAAGTAGCATCATCCATACTGCCTACGTACGAATTTTGACACGTCAGTTGTGCTGCTGTCTTGAACGGTAGTGGACGGTTAATGCGTGGGTTGACTTAATTTTGTTCAGTGACAGTGACATATTTTTAACATGCCAACAACGATGTGAAGTGCCAAGATTTTTGACTGCCCTTCCAAAATCGCTACCTCAGCCCGGATCGAAGGCGTGAACTGTTTTTTTTTTTATTTGCTAGGGGCTTTACGTTGCACCGACACAGATAGGTCTTATGGCGACGATGGGATGGGAAAGGCCTAGGAGTTGGAAGGAAGCGGCCGTGGCCTTAATTATTAAGGTACAGCCCCGGCATTTGCCTGGTGTGAAAAATGGGGAAACCACGGAAAACCATCTTCAGGGCTGCCGATAGTGGGATTCGAACCTACCATCTCCCGGATGCAAGCTCACAGCCAAGCGCCTCTACGCGCACGGCCAACTCGCCCAGTGCCGTGAACTTTGAATTATGAGTCGCACACACTAACACACATCCATGAAGGCAGTTAATTCACTCATTAAAATCGTTTGTTGGTATAACGACGTTTCTTTCCAGAATAATTATTTTCTTACTGATTCTGAAGTACGAAATTATATTTTGAAGAAGTTTTAATAAATAAAATTTTCCCAGGAAAAACTTTCGGCAGGCAGATTTGAATTTATGAGACTAAGTAAGGTGCCGAATGTCCAAGTTTGTATTTTTATGTGACTGTTTATATCATCATCATCATCATCTGTTTACCCTCCAGGGTCGGCTTTTTCCCTCGAAAACAGCGAGGGATCCCACCTCTACCGCCTCAAGGGCAGTGTCCTGGAGCTTCAGACTCTTGGTCGAGGATACAACTGTGGAGAATGACCAGTACCTCTCCCAGGTGGAGGGATGGGAAGATTGGAAGGGATAGGCAAGGAAGAGGGAAGGAAGCGCCGTGGCCTTATGTTAGGTACCATCCCGGCATTCGCCTGGAGGAGAAGTGGGGAAACCACGGAAAACCACTTTCAGGATGCCTGAGGTGGGAATCGAACCCACCTCTACTCAGTTGAGCTCCCGAGGCTGAGTGGACCCCGTTCCAGCCCTCATACCACTTTTCAAATTTCGTGGCAGAGCCGAGAATCGAACCCGGGCCTCCGGGGGTGGCAGCTAATCACGCTAACCACTACACCACAGAGGCGGACGACTGTTTATATGGCGATCGTAATGCACGGGACCTCCAACGTTACGTGGAATCCGAATCACAGAGACCTTTCATTTCAAAAATCCCAAATGCATTGGCTTGGATTCGCACCACTGCTGTCTTGGTGAAAAGTCGGTTACTATGCCACTTGGCCTCATGCTTTCTCATCAAATACGTATATTTTAGTACGATTTCTTACTGTATATGTCAATACATAATATTTATTCTATTTGTATGAGATTTATCTCTTATTTACATGTGTACATTATGAGCTTACTGACTAATATGAAGAATAGTGCATTTTAATATTTTGATTTTTTCTCAATATATAAAAGTGTTACATGCTTCAGAAGTCGGTTAAAGTAAGATCTGTTTTACAATCAACCACTGTGAAGAGACGCGACATGAAATTGAGCTTCTCCAGTTAAAAAGTGTATGGATTGTTTTTAGATACTGTACTCCTAGTTTTCACAATAAGGAAGGAAGGAAGGAAGGAAGGAAGGAAGGAAGGAAGGAAGGAAGGTGAGTTTTGTCTGTACTATGATGTTAACTCGAGACCAGGACGTCGTTGTCGTCTTATTCTAACTAGTGGCACTACTATTGGAAGAGTGGTGGTAATGGTGGTGTTGGTGGTGGCGGTGGTGATTATTGTTTTAAGAGAAAGTACAAGTAGGCAACCATGCTCTCTAAACACTAAAAAAAGCAGTCATCTCAGTACAGGCCATGAAGGCCCCTGGAGGGGTGGAAGGTAAAGGCTTCCACTGTCCGTAACCTCGGCACTTGGTGGGGTAGAGTGGTTAGCTCTACGCCCGGCCGCCTTTGCCCCCAGGAATTAACCTGGTACTCATTAGTGGTGTAAACTGAGTGAACCTCAGGACCATGTGCACCTCCGGAAGTGGAAATCTCGTTTCTTAAATTGTACGACTTCCTGACGGGGAATCGAACCCACATCCTTCCGGGTGAACCGAGCACGCCCTTACTGCCTCGGCCAGACAGCCCCTGTCTCTAAACACTAATCGGAAGGAAAATGAAACAGGTTCGATATTTCCAAGAATTGAAGGTATCGGTTAAAGAAAAGGGCTACGAAGTGCGTGAAGATGAAATAATTTCTTGGTCTCGCAAATCTAATACCATTGGGGTCGGCAGGGAACATGGGATAGGAAACATGAAAGTGAGGACGCGGACAGGAGCAATGCCAGACTCAGCTAGAGGAACCGTAGTCGCCAACCCACACTCCCAAGTTGAGAGCCCTTAGTTCCCCTTGTAGTCGTCTCTTATGACAGACAGAGGATACCGTGCATGTATTCAACCGGCCCCACCCACAGGATGTGGAAGAGGAGATGAGAAGTTGTGGTGCTATCCATGCATAGAAAGAAACGTTGAATGCAGATTATTTGTTGCAGCTAAAGAATTTGAACAATTTGATTATTCAAAAATTATTTGCTTTCTATCGTATAACAAAAGAATCATAGCTTGACTTGGCTCGAAAATAACTCCATCCATTCGACGAGTAAACACGAATCCAGGAAAGTGCAATTGTGGAAGGAGGAAATGTGATCACTCTGAGGTAAGCAGCCTTTTGCTGTTTCCACTTTTAAAGTTGTTTTTCCTTGTATTAACACAAATACTTCGTAAGTTTATTGTCATTATTTCATGTTGCAATTTTCAACATTAAAGGCATGTTCATTCATTGCGCTATCGGGAGACACGAATCTCGAGCAGTGCTGCGGCCTTGTTGGCTCGTCGCTTGAGAGTGGTAAGATATGCGTCGGGTATGCGTAGGACATGCGTCTCCTATGCTTAGCACCGTATGTCCCTCCTTATTCTTTAAGGTTGGAAATGACTCGAAAAACATTCTGAAGATACTGTGGTCACCGCCGAGTCACTTCACAGTGGATGAATTTAAAATAGGCCTAAACATTACTTCCCCCTCAAGCTATAATCGCTCGAGAATGTAGAGGAGGGGTTTATATATTCAATAATATGTTTTTGGCGTTTTCCACGAGGAATCTTTTACCAGTTACATCTGAAACTCATATTTATATTTCTGCTACACAAATTGGAAATCGCATTATTGCTCAGGGTTGTTTGTGTAGTGAAAGGAAGAATGCTTCGAAGTTTATTGAAATTGACTGATGTCATTTATTTATTTATTTATTTATTTATTCCTGACTTACATTTATGGCGGAGTTAGGGATCACGGCCCTCTCTTACACTTAACCACTATAAACAATAAAATTTAAAAATGTAAACATAAAAGTAAGACATAGAAATTCTAAAAAGAAAAAAATACTGCGAACAGATAATCCTAAGACTAAGTTAGGCCTACATATCAGTACTGCAATTAATGTGACAATACTACTACTACTACTACTACTAATAATAATAATAATAATAATAATAATAATAATAATAATAATAAATGAAGGAACCCCATTCACACAATATACACACAATGACTCACACAACTCAGTTTTATGTTCCCAGGAAAAACTTTCGGCAGGCAGATTTGAATTTATGAGACTAAGTAAGGTGCCGAATGTCCATTGGGAGTGTATTCCAGAGTCTCGAAGCAGTAACTAAAAAGGAATGATTGTAAGAATTCGTTCGACTTAGTGGAATTTCAAGTAGGGAACCATAACGGGTACTAATTTCATAGAATGAGGAAAGGAGGAAACGAAAATTAGAAGAGAGGTAAGTAGGAGTGTTCGTCGAGAGCACTGGGTAAACAAGTGTCATTATGTGAAAATTCCTTCGTTCATTTATGCGTAGCCATCCCAATGTTTTGAAATATGGTGTAACATGAGCGTCATCTCGTAGTTGGAATGCATATTGTATGCATGAGTTTTGTGCTCGCTGAAGTCTCAAGGCTTGTTCAGCATTTAGATTGACTAAGACCGTATCATAGTAGTCTAGAATTGGGAATAATAGGCTACATCCAACAGAGCACCATGAAGATGATATTCCTAGTACAGACACCATGTCGACAGAAGGTATCACATAAAACCTTTTCATACACGAATTGTATGGGGCCGATGATCGAGATAACCATGGCTGTTTAAGAAATGTATATTCGTATTGACGGTGGGTGCTTGTTTTATATTTTGGAATAATACTAATGATAAAAGTAAGCTCGTGTCCTCATCCTGAGGTGGTGCAGCTCTTTTTAGGCACACCCCCACTGGAGGTGAGCTGCATGTACCATTTCAACCACATACCAGCCCTCTTGCCATTCTTAAATTTCTGGCAGTACCGGGAATCGAACCCGGGCCCCCGAGGACGGCAGCTAATAACGCTAACCGTTACGCTACGGAGGCGGACATACTAATGATTATGATACGGGACAGATTTTTTAAGGAAAAACATAACCAAAATATACAAACTGCACAATTTACTTATGGTATAAAATGTCCATACATGACATACCAACAGAATAAATTATAGTTTCTTTCTTCTTATTGCCGGGCTGAGTGGCTCAGACGGTTAAGGCACTGACCTTCTGACCCCAACTTGGCAGGTTCGATCCTGGCTCAGTCCGGTGGTATTTGAAGGTGCTCAAATACGTCAGCCTCGTGTCGGTAGATTTACTGGCACGTAAAATAACTCTAAAATAACTAAATTCCGCCACCTCGGCGTCTCCGAAAACCATAAAAGAGTAGTTAGTGGGACGTAAAACAAATAGCATTATTATTATTATTATTATTATTATTATTATTATTATTATTATTATTTCTTAATCCATTTACCCTCCAGAGTTGAATTTTTCCTCGGACTCAACGAGGAATACCACCTCTATCACCTTAAGGGCAGTGTCCTGGAGCGTGAGACTTTGTATCGGGGGATACAACTGGGGTGGAGGACCAGTACATCGCCCAGGTGGCCTCGCCTGATATGCTGAACAGGGTCCTTGTGGGGGACTGGAAGATCGTAAGGGATAGACCAGGGGGAGGGAAGGAAGCGGCCAAGGCCTTAAGTTAGGTATCATCCCAGCATTTGCCTGGAGGAGACGTAGGAAACTACGGAAAACCACTTCCAGGATGGCTGAGGTAGGAATCGAACCCCCTCTAATAAGTTGACCTCCTGAGGCTGAGTGGACCCAGTTCCAGCCCTTGTACCATTTTTCAAATTTCGTGGCCGAGCCGCGAATCGAACCCGGGCCTCCGGGGGTGGAAGTTAATCACACTAACCACCACACCACAGAGGCAGACAGAATGCATTATTAATAAATTAAATGTTTATCTCAAACAATTCGCCACATATTTCTCCACAGTGTCTCCGGTTGCACTGCTCATGGCGCCATTCTTTTGTCTGCAGCCTTACGTTTAAACGTTTACATACTGCAGTTTCTTCGCAGTCTCGAAAGAGGAATCTGGAGTAAATTTGCCTTTATTTTCGACTAACTGGTGTACCCGTACATCACTACGGAATTTTACATTGTATACAGAATTCGAGGTGTAGATGTTATTAAATTGCATAGCTCCTAGAGTACCCCAGAAACACCACGGGGAGGTCGCCAAATGTCATTTCTGATGTGAAGAATGGGTTAGGGAATTTTTATTGTAATGGGAGGCATCCTTGCCTACTGCCAGTCAGAATCGACTCGGGGAGTTTTCACTGTGAAGACAGGCCTCCAAACATACTTCGTCTCGATAGCTGCAGTCGCTTAAGTGCGGCCAGTATCCAGTATTCGGGAGATAGTAGGTTCGAACCCCACTGTCGGCAGCCCTGAAAATGGTTTTCCGTGGTTTCCCATTTTCACACCAGCACCACGGCCGCTTCCTTCCACTCCTAGTCCTTCCCTGTCCCATCGTCGCCACAAGACCTATCTGTGTCGGTGCGACGTAAAGCAAAAAAAAAACACTTCGTTGATGTGTATTTTCGTAAAGTGCATGCAGACACCAAAACAAAAATAAATTCCACAGTTATCAACCCAGTTCCGATTAGAAATATTTCCAAGCAAAAATCAGTATTTAATTAATAAAAGTGATGCAATAGAAAACGGAGAGATCACTATTTCACAGTATTGTAAAACCATGCGTTACAAAAAATGTTTATGTTCTAAGAAGATTTATACAAAATAAATAGATTTTAATTAAGATATGTGTTAATTAATGGGCATGAATGGTAGGGAAAAGATAACCCTTGCCAACAAATACATAACTTTTTAATACACCAATTTGTATTGCTTTATACCTTTGACATTCCAACGCCTGTGTAATGTGTGACGGTAAATTGTGTACCCGGTTAAGGAATATTTGCTGTGTAGGGAATCAGACTTTAGCTGCCACCCCTGGAGGCCCGGGTTCGATTCGCAGCTCTGCTACGAAATTTGAAATGTTACGAGAGCTGAACGGTGTCCACTCAGCCTCGGGAGGTTAACCGAGAAGGGGGAGCTTCGAGTCCTGCTTCAGCCATCGTCGAAGAGGTTTTCCGTGGTTTTCCACTTCTCCTCCGGCTACCTAACTTAAGGCCACGGCTGCTTCCTTCCTTGTCAATCCGTTCCGATCTGTCCCCCCCCCCACAATGCCCCTGTTCTTCATAGCAGGTGAGGCCGCCTGGGCGATGTACTGGTCCTCCTCCTCATTTTTATCACCCCGACCCAAAGTCTCACACTCCAGGACACCACCCTTGAGGCGGTAGAGGTGGGATCCCTCGCTGAGTCCAAGGGAAAAACCAACCCTGGGGCGTAAACGGGTTAAGAAAGAAAGAAAAAAAGAAAGAAAGAAAGAAAGAAAGAAAGAAAAGGGAAGTAGACTACACTAAAATAACGGCAAACTGATAGGTGAAGGGTCTGTACCGTTTCTGCGGAGGGATACAGAACATGATTTTAGGAGGAAATCCTCATCACCCGGATATACCAAATAAATCGCTATTTTTGATGAATTCTCATGGAATCAACGGGCATTTCCTTCACAACTCTTGTGGATTATTACGTTGTGTCACGCATAATATCCATTTCCCACACCGAGACCACAACAGGCGGGCTGATACTGTTTGTCCTAATGTCGGTAGTGTTGTTACCAAGCGGGTCACAAACCATGTTCTTTTAATTGCTTTATGGTCCATAGAGGACGGGAATGAACGAGCTTAGTAGCCTGATGAATAAATATGGGAGTAGGAGGTGGGGGAGGGGGGAGGAACTCGCATGAATACTGCTAGGTGTATGTATAAATAGCCGGTTGGATCTGTCACTGTAATGAAATGGAGCCCTTCTCATCAATAAGAAGACCAAACATAGGTTTCATGGCCAGTTTACATGCACTAGAATAAATTTCAAAAACGAGTTTCAATAATTTATATCAATTAAATGCACAGCCAAACTAATTACTACGGACCACACCCAGCGCTCAACTTGGATTTATTAGTCTGTTGGCGCTGAGAGCAGTATATTCCCTGTGGGGGTGCTGGGGGCGGCATGCTCTCTGTAGCAGCCACCACTCGGCCATAGAAGACCAGCAATAACGGTGTGCTGATTGAAACTTCGAGGACACATGTTTGTCTTACGGGAATTCCACAAAATAAAACGTTTCATCCGAAACCATTCAAATTCACACGTTTGCTTCCTGTTTCCTGCCCTTTTTCCCAGTTATCTACCGTCATTAATGCGTAGATCAAGTCCAGTTTAACGGCCGGTTGGCCTTCCTGATGCTAACCCTATGTAATAACAATATGTTTTATTTATTCTGGCAAAGTTAGGGATGCAGTCCTACTCCCTTTCTTACACTTAACCAGTCTTTACATAGAACACTGTTAATTAATAAATACTGATGACAATAAAATGAACAAATATTATAAATTTTAACAGTAACAGTATCAACAATGAAATAATCAAACCTAATGATACTAAGGAAGAATCATATTATATGTAAAAAAACAAATCCTACCTTCTATATAATACACATTGTACGTAGAGTACATAAAAAACAATGAATAGCAAGTACTAGATATAGGCCTACTACTTAAAAGGAAGTTTTAAAAATATACAGGCTACATTTCAAGAAAATACCGAGATATCGCCTTCAATTGAGAGGTAGAAAATGAAATGGCGTATGGCTTTTAGTACCGGGAGATCCCAGGACGGGTTCAGATTGCCAGGTGCAGGTCTTTTGATTTGATTCCCATAGGCGACCTGCGCGTCGTGATGAGGATGAAATGATGATGAAGACAACACATACACCCAGCCCCCATGCCATAGGAATTAACCAATTATGGTTAAAATTCCAGACCCTGCCGGGAATCGAACACGGGACCCTTATGACCAAAGGTCAGCACGCTAACCATTTAGCCATGGAGCCGGACAATTGAGAGGTGAAGAGAAGGATTAATAATAAAAAAGATGATATGTGAACAGAAGAGGGAAATAATTATGAAGAGAAAGGAGGAGGAGGTGTTTTCAGGTCAAAACTTGATGATTCGAACATGTTTACCTAGTTTTTCGACACGGGCATATTTAAAAGCTGAGTTATTGGACATGCTTCTGACGTCCACTGGTAAGAGATTCAGAGGGATGTATTCACTGTTGCATGTTCCTATTGGTTAGTAATGGAGTGTGTTGTATGTAAATGTGTGGTAAGGCGAGCAAAATCACCCGTCCCCCGAGCTATGGGTATTAACCAAACGTGGCTAAAGTCACCAACATGGCCAGGAATCGAACCGATACAACTACGCTGACCACTAGCCAAGAAGGTGGAAACATTCACACATTTTCTTATTCGTTACCGTGAGGTACTGGGTTCGATTATGTAATAATAATGTTATTTATTTACGTTCCACTAATTACTTTTACGGCTTTCGGAGACGCCGAGGGGCCGGATTTTATCCCGCAGGAGTTATTTTACATGCCAATAAATCTACCGGCACGAGGCTGACCTATCTGAGCACCTTCAAATACCACCGGACTGAGCCAGGATCGAACCTGCCAAGTTGGGCTCAGAAGGCCTGCGCTCTACCGTTTGAACTACTCACCCCGGCGATGCGATTATGACTCGGCCAAGGATTTGATATGGTATGGGATGTGTTATCTTCCAGACTGGCAGCGTAGCATAGTTGCAGAATGGAATTCAAATGCAAATTGAATTCAAATTATAAAACGCTTCATTTGCAGAAGAATAGTAACAAAATATGTATTGACGCATTAAAGAACTCCGGGTTTTTTTCTATTGGCTTTACGTCGCACCGACGCAGATAGGTCTTATGGCGACGTTGGAATAGGAAAGGCCTAGGAGTTGGAAGGAAGCTGCCGTGGCCTTAATTAAGTTACAGCCCCAGCATTTGCCTGGTGTGAAAATGGAAAACCACGGAAAACCATCTTCAGGGCTGCCGAGAGTGGGATTCGAACCCACTATCTCCCGGATGCAAGCTCACAGCCGCGTGCCGCTAACCGCACGGCCAACTCGCCCGGTTAAAGAACCCCAAAAGGACTACATTTCGGCAACCTGGCGTTACTTTAACTAATGAAAGATCGTTTACATAAGCATGTTATTTTTATGAAGTATTCATATTACTCTTACCTCTCCAAAACGGTAGTGGCTAGTGCGTCACACTGGGGGAAAATGCTCGTAATTTCAAAACAAACAAAAAAGCCTATCGGTGAAATTAAGATATTGTTTGGTTCCAGTGAACTTCATTTTTGAAGAAGTAATGTTATTAGTTTTACGTCCCACTTAGACTATTACTTTTATGGTTTTTAGAAGCACCGGAGTGCTAAAAGTTTGTCCGGCAGGAGTTCTCTTATATGCCAGTAAATCTACTAACAGGTACAGTACGGTATATACGCATTTAAGAATCCTAAAATGGCAACCAACGGCAATGGGATCGAACCCACAATACTGAAAAAAGAAGGCTCTACGCCTCGTAGCTGGGTGTAGCACATATCGATTTGGCCTTGTTTTACAGCCGGATGCCCTTCTTGACGGCAACCTTACATGGAGAGATGTAATCACTATTGCGTATTTCTGTAGTCTTTAGTAGTGTGGTGTGTTGTCTGAATATGAAGAGGAGAGTGTTGGGACAAACACACAGTCCCAGTCTCCGAGCCAGAAGAATTAATCGCAAGAGATTAATATCCCCGACCCAGCCGGGAATCGAACCCAGGACTCTCTAAACCGAAGGCCTGAACGCTGACCATTCAGCGAATGAGTCGGACGAATAATAATAATAATAATAATAATAATAATAATAATAATAATAATAATAATAATAATAATAATAATAATAATAATCTTAGTCTTATGGACTCAGCTAGATAAATTTTGTCTCCATTTTAGGCTGCCTTCGCGTCAACGTCGACGTTCCATTTTACTCTACCAGATGGCAGAGAATTCGAAACTCTGTTGCGTGATCTATAGTTGAGTTTTAATTAATTTTGTGTCCAGCTCCATGGCTAAATGGTTAGTGTTCTGGCCTTTGATCACAGGGGTCCCGGGTTTGATTCCCGCCAGGGTCGGGAATTTTAACCATCATTGGTTAATTTCGCTGGCACGGGGACTGGGTGTATGTGTCGTCTTCATCATCATTTCATCCTCATCACGACGCGCAGGTCGCGTACGGGAGTCAAATGATAAGACCTTCATCTGGCGAGCTGAACTTGTCTTCGGACACTCCCGGTACTAAAAGCCATTCGCCATTTCATTTCATTAATTTTGTCTGGTGAACATCAAATGTGCCGCCTCCGTGGTGTAGTGGTTAGCGTGATTAGCTGCCACCCCCGGAGGTCCGGGTTCGATTCCCGGCTCTGCCACGAAATTTGCAAAGTGGTACGAGGGCTGGAACGGGGTCCACTCAGCCTCGGGAGGTCAACTGAGTAGAGGTGGGTTCGATTCCCACCTCAGCCATCCTCGAAGTGGTTTTCCGTGGTTTCCCACTTCTCCTCCAGGCGAATGCCGGGATGGTACCTAACTTAAGGCCACGGCCGCTTCCTTCCCTCTTCCTTGCCTATCCCTTCCAATCTTCCCATCCCTCCATAAGGCCCCTGTTCAGCATAGCAGGTGAGGCCGCCTGGGCGAGGTACTGGTCATACTCCCCAGTTGTATCCCCCGACCAAGAGTCTGAAGCTCCAGGACACTGCCCTTGAGGCGGTAGAGGTGGGATCCCTCGCTAAGTCCGAGGGAAAAACCGAACCTGGAGGGTAAACAGATGATGATGATGATGATGATGAACATCAAATGTGCTACTAGAGATCTTTGACATGCCGACATGTCGAACGGACTATTTCCACTCTTCAAAATTCCTATTAGCTCTGCTAGGTTTTAAACCGCGAATTGGGGATCCGTAGTTCGACACTCTGTTGATCCACAGAGGGAGATTGTGTGTATAAAACGGCAATGTGTAAATATGCAATCTTTTATGATAGTTTTACTGCTAATGGTCTATTTGCCCGAACTTTGCACTCAGAGTAGTTCTAAATCATACAATGCCTAGATTCGACCCCGCAACACTGGGTTCAGATACAGCTGTAAGCTGTTGCACAGGGTAATCAGTACATGTTTTGCTTGAATTTGGAGATATAATGGATCCCATGCTAACACAATCACAGTTTACCACATAGGCTTAATATTAAAACGTATTAATACAATACGCTAATGACTGCATTGTCCTTTGTCCTCACATAAAGTAGAAATAACAACAAAACTGTATACCGGTGACGTTCTGAGGATAGTGGCGCAACTCCAATTGTGTACTGTTCTGCTGTAGTATTTGTGTTCCACTACTAACTGAATGAGGTGACGATTTGGAAGGCAGTGCAGAGGGCCTTGTCCCCGGCCCCATATCAACACATGCGACAAAGGGCTAGAATTTGAAGTGCAGTCATATAGCGTGTGTAGAGAAGGTTTGTGCAGTGAAGTGTGTTATTGTAGTCTCGTGTGAATTGAATGTGTGTGTGTTTTATGTTCTAAACAACAGATTGTGTTCGCATCATCTTCTTGGTGAGTACTGATTCACGATATGTTTTAACTAAAAATTATTATGCTGTATTTAGTGCTGACTTCGTAATGAAGGATGTCCCTGTAAATACAATGGTTTACTTCGTATGCACAAGTAGGTTTCATTCAACTTCATTGTGACATGTGGATTTGATAATTTCCAATACTTAAAAATACGAAGTTGCTACCATTTATCTCGGCAAATATTGACATTTTGGAAAAGTACTGTACATTTGATTATGAACTCCAGTAGAAAAAATACTCGAAATGAATACACATATTCGATG
The DNA here is from genome assembly GCF_040414725.1 of Anabrus simplex. Classification (NCBI taxonomy): domain Eukaryota; kingdom Metazoa; phylum Arthropoda; class Insecta; order Orthoptera; family Tettigoniidae; genus Anabrus; species Anabrus simplex. The sequence continues at coordinate 289,401,932 of NC_090267.1, forward strand.
TCTTTAACAATTTACGAATTGTTTGACGTGAACATCTTAGCTGACTAACCCCATACACTATACATTAAGTTTATAAAGTTCATTTGGTAATGGTGATTGATGTTTTCAACTATTAGTTCATTATCATCGTTTTTGTAATCTTTTAATATTATCTGCATGAAACATGTTGTATCCGTCAGTATTCCTCTTAACATCTGGGTGTTGTAGCTGGGATCTAGCGCGCTCTTTGACTGCCGAGCGGGTGTTTTAGATTTTCTCCTTTAGTTATTGCGCAGCCATTGACTCCTACATAGAAATAAAGACGAATGTAGTGCCCTTCTATGCATTAATCTCGTAGGATTTATTTATTTATTTATTTATTTATTTATTTATTTATTTATTTATTTATTTATTTATTTATTTATTTATTTATTTATTTATTTATTTATTTATTTCTCGAAAGTTGTAGGATGAGTTCCAATGTAGTCAGCTGGCGTTTAAAATTACTTGAATGTGACAGATTCACACAGTAAACAAGTTAAAGAGTCCGTTGTCAGGCCAAAATTCTGGCATACTTGCGTCTTTTAAGATTTCTATAGAAATAAGCGGCACTGAACACACGTCACTGAAATTCGGGGTAACTATAATTATGTAGGTACCGATCGAGTTGGCCGTGCGGTTAGGGTCGCGTGACTGAGCTTGCATTCAAGAGATGGTGGGCTTGAACCCCACTGTCGACAGCCGTGAGGATGGTTTTCAGTGGTTTCCTATTTTCACACCAGGAAAATGCTGGGACTGTAACTTAACTAAGGCCACGGCCGATACCTTCGGATTATTGCGTTTCCGAAACCGTTCAGTGTGTCAGTGCGACGTTAAACCTCTAGAAAAAAATATATGTATATACATAAAAATATGTGGGTTAAGAACTGAGGTAGATGTCCAAAACTTTGAACGAAGGAACTATCCCAACATACAGTACTGTGTTATGTACGAGCTTTTAGAGTCAGTATTCGAACATCGGATCTCTGAACGGTACAGCTTCCCAGTCCTATCTTAGTGTGTGACCTAATACACTCGCTTTAAGGGAAGATAAGTTATATGGGAAGTTCCAAGCGTCTGCACGTTTATAGATCGTTCTAAAGGGGTTCATTTTGATGTGAAGTACTTGATAATCAGGAGATGTGTTCAGAAAATAACAGTCAGCTTCTCAGTTTGAACCAAAATAGGAAATCAGTTATTATTATTATTATTATTATTATTATTATTATTATTATTATTATTATTATTATTATTATTATTATTTTTGAAGTCTCAGTAACTCAGATAGGTTTTTGGCGTCGATAGCATAGGAAAGAACTATGACTTAGAAATAAGCGACCGTGGTCTTAACTAAAGTAAATCTCTACTATTTGTCTCGTATGAAAATGCTAAACCACGGAAAATCATCTTCAGGGCTGTCGAAGGTTGTTCGGAACTCGCTATCTCACGTAAGCAAGCTGAAAACCATCAACTCACTCGGCAAGAATTACGTGTGTTTTGTACTAGTGTATTGGTATTTTGTTTTAAATGCTACTGCAGTTGTCCTATTATACTTTTTGCGTCTGACGAGAAGTCATGGCAGCTTGTCAGTCGTGACAGACAGTGCAAGCTCTCTGAAACAGATGCGTGTTCATTACTGAACAGTTCACTATGCAGTACTTAGAGTAGATGTGTAACTAAAGCACAATTGGACTGCCACTTTGAAACTTCACCCCACCACCTCAGATCGCAAGTGCCACCGTGGACAGAACAGATGTTTATTGTCAGGCCTTGAGACTTGATATTGGCGCATGTCCAGTAGCTGTGCTTACCCCGCACGCCCCATACAACCTCCCGATTTCTCGTCAGATGACCATAGTAAGTTGTTGGATCATGATAGTCGATATTATTATTATTATTATTATTATTATTATTATTATTATTATTATTATTATTATTATTATTATTATTATTGGGGATTATTGTTCAGGGGTCAGCTATACGTAGGGAGGGCGTAATATCGGAATGACATTGTCACTGCATTCCCACCAAGGCAGCCATGTTTGATTTTTGCAGTGTGTGATTTTTGAAAAGAAAAGTCTTGTCCCTGTAGTTTGGATTCAATGCAATATTCTATATTCTATTGAAAGTCACGTAAAACCACAAACTTGCTTGGTTGCTTTCACCTATACAAGTAGGCCTATACTATATATGTGTGACGTCTTGAAACCCCTGGTACTGTGGTGTCGTAACTCTGGAACAATTTTGTAGTGAAGCTGAAGAATTACAAGGTCGATTGATAGACCGACTTAAGAATGTTGGGATGTTATTATTATTATTATTATTATTATTATTATTATTGTTATTATTATTATTATTATTATTATTATTATTATTATTATTATTTACTGGCTGAATAACTTTCTATCTTAGTCACTTGCTTCCCATGCCCAAAGTTGTAGGACCGAATCCATAAAGCATTAAAAGATCTTTGCTATTTTGCTTTACGTCGTACCGACACAGATATGTCTTATGGCGACGATGGGATAGGAAAGGCCTAGGAATGGGAAGGAAGCGGCCGTGGCCTTAATGTACAGCCCCAGCATTTGCCTGGTGTGAAAATGGGAAACCGCGGAAAACCATCTTCAGGGCTGCCGACAGTGGGGTTCGAACCCACTGTCTCCCGATTACTGGATACTGGCCGCACTTAAGCGACTGCAGCTATCGAGCTCGGTCATTAAAAGATCGGTGGACGCTTAAGAATATAGGAGGATCTCATTTGTTGAAGTCAGGGCATACAGTGCATTCTAGCAAATCGGAAAAGGTCATATATGGGTGATTTATAGGTGCACATCAATGATAGTAGTGGTAAAAGATATCACAATCATACTTTCGTTTAAGAACGGATGAGGTGACTGTTTCAAGGAGAGTACGAGAACCAGCGAGAGCAAGCTGTATCTGGTGTTCTCTTGCGCCATATAGTGGAGAGCTGCAGGGTATGATAATGGAGGCAGTGACTGTCATGGCGATACCAATACCTAGCAGCTCCATAATGAAATGTCAATATCAACTTCCGTTTGCTCTGACAGAGTGCGTACACGGATGGTATATGACGGGCTCCGCTACCTCCCATATTACACAGCTCGTAAGTTGGTTTCACGGGGCTAAGTGAACGACACTCCAACCTTCGGTATAGAGCGGAGGTGTTCAGCTGGGCGGCCGTTGAGGCTAGCCTCGTGCGGCCGGGCTGGCGGGAGATAAATGCGGGCAGTCACAGTGAAGCGAGAGAGCGAACGCACTTTGCACGGAAGGGAACAGTGACGTTCGACTGTCATTGCGAAGCTCTCCTCCTCTACTCAGCGAAATGTTGAATGTGGTGCAGTATTTAAGAAAAACGCTTGGCCAGTCATACTATTATTTTAAGATAGTTTCTGGGAAAGTGAGGCATTGCAGGTCGGATCCACTGATTGTTCTTAAAGTTCATAATCAATGTTCACCGTCGTCTTTTAAGTTCTAGTCAGTGGATCGATTTTTGGAATTATTTTAACTTTCAATATAGTGAGTTACATTCGCTGATTATTTAAAATTCATATTCATCCATTCATTCGTCATCATTACAGTTTAAATTCTGGTCACCGGGCGAGTTGGCCATGCGCGTAGAGGCGCGCGGCTGTGAGCTTGCATCCGGGAGATAGTAGGTTCGAATCCCACTATCGGCAGCCCTGAAAATGGTTTTCCGTGGTTTCCCATTTTCACACCAGGCAAATGCTGGGGCTGTACCTTAATTAAGGCCACGACCGCTTCCTTCCAACTCCTAGGCCTTTCCTATCCCATCGTCGCCATAAGACCTATCTGTGTCAGTGCGACGTAAAGCCCCTAGCAAAAAAAAAAAAAAATCTGGTCAGTGGATAAATTTTCGACTTTTAAATTGTCATTACATCTCGTACCATTAGGGGCCGATGACCTGGTTGTTAGGCCCCTTTAAACAGTAAGCATCATCCATTTCAAACTCGTGTATCACCGCAGTGATCGAGAGTGACCGGGAGAGCTTCGCCCAGCATTTCAGAGGCGGGCTGTGTGGCTCAGACGGTTGAGGCGCTGGCCTTCTGACCGGAACTTTGAGAGGTTTGATCCTGGCTCAGTCCGGCGGTATTTGAAGATGCTCAAATACGTCAGCCTCGTGTCGGTAGATTTACTGGCACGTAAAAAGCACTCCTGTGGGACTAAATTCCGGCACCTCGGCGTCTCCGAAAACCGTTCATGTATTTAGTAGGACGTAAAGCAAATAACATTATTATTATCAACCTTCACGGCTTGTGACGTAACCACAACGTCACTGGCTGAATAGTATACGCTCATCGCCTGCCTGCCTGTCCGCTTACAGTGCTGGGGCACCCGCGGGACGAAATGCTCAGCGTGAGCACCTCTGTTGTGGAATGACTGGCTGAGAGTCGAACCTTGGGCCTACAGGTGAGAGACAGACTCGCTACCCATACAATATGGAAATGTTTTAAAATGACCCCCCCCCACCCCATGGCACTACAGCCCTTGAAGGGTCTTGGCCTACCAAGCGACCGCTGCTCAGCCCGAAGGCCTGCAGATTACGAGGTGTCGTGTGGTCAGCACGACGAATCCTCTCGGCCGTTATTTTTGGCTTTCTAGGCCGGGGTCGCTACCTCACGGTCAGATAGCTCCTCAAGTCTTATCACGTAGGCTGAGTGGACCTCGAACCAGCCCTCAGGTCCAGGTAAAAATCCCTGACCTGGCCAGGAATCGAACCGGGGCCTCCGTGTAAGAGACAAGCACGGTACCCCTACACCACGGGGCAGGCTTCCAAATGAAAACTGAAATAATTTAGCCACGGTTGTTCATTTTACTACAATCTCCTCAGCTTGTGCGTTAAAATGAGAACGATTAATGATCGTGTAAAACAAAGGCGTGGATCATTATCAATCATAGTACTGGCAGTGTGTTGTAATTGTCCCACATTTACAAGACCGTGGGCGCGATAAAGCGAGTTCGCTAATTATTAACAAGCTCCACCAAATCTATTGTTATTGTAATGAGTAGAGAGACTCAAAGGAAGGGAATTTCAATCGTTTGTAATTAGCGTTTGTTTCTACAGCAAACACAATTCCTGTTTCTAGAACACCGAAGTCAAGGGTGTAAAATGAAGGGATATTCTTGGATACTCCGCCTACGAAGATCGTTGTAAGAGTCATATTCATTTCTAGAGAATTACCCCCAAATGAAAGCTTTACACTTTTCGTTATTAATAATATGTATATTGTAATATATGACATTATTATTATTATTATTATTATTTACCCTCTTATAAGACCAACTCCTGAATGAATGGCGAAAGTCGAAGCCTTCTTTTCAGAGGGTCCCGAGTTCGATTACCAACCTGTTCGGGGATTTTAACTGCGTCTGGTTAATTCCTCTGACTCGGACACTGGGTGTTGTGTTTGTCCCAAATCACTCACTCACTCTTCATATACACGCAACACATCCAAAACCAAACCAAACCCCATGGCACTACAGCCCTTGAAGAGCCTTGGCCTACCAAGCGACCGCTGCTCAGCCCGAAGGCCTGCAGATTACGAGGTGCCGTTTGGTCAGCACGACGAATCCTCTCGGCCGTTATTCTTGGCTTTCTAGACCGGGGTCGCGATCTCACAGTCAGATAGCTCCTCAATTCTAATCACGTAGGCTGAGTGGACCTCGAACCAGCCCTCAGGTCCAGGTAAAAATCCCTGACCTGGCCGGGAATCGAACCCGGGGCCTCCATGTAAGAGGCAGGCACGCTACCCCTACACCACGGGGCCGGCACATGCAACACATCACACAGTAAAAATCCAACCACCACAGCAACATGCAATAGAGAATAACGTTTATCCCTCCACATAGGGTTGCTATCGAGTAGGGGATCCGGTCGTAAAATAGGGTGAAATTTACGTGTATTACACAGTTTGCACCCGCGACCTCACAGGGTATGGGACTACTACTACTACTACTACTACTACTACTACTACTACTACTACTACTACTACTACTAGTAGTAGTAGTAGTAGTAGTAGTATGAATTCTCTACTCCTTGCATAATAAACTTCTCGGTTTATGCTTCCAGGAAAAGAAGAAACTAAATAAATATTGATGATGATAATAATAATATTGGTTTACGTCCAACTAACTACTTTTGACGGTTTTTGGAGATGACGAGGAGCCGATATTTTGTCTCGCAGGAGTTTTTTACGTTCCAGTAAATCTACCGAACCGTGGCTGACGTATTTGAGCACCTTCAAATACCACCGGACTGACCCAGGATCGAACCTGCCAAGGTTGGGTCAGAAGGCCAGCGCCTCGGTGAATTCAGGATATCTTATTCATAAGTTAAAAGTTAGAGACATTAAAGTAGCGAGAATATTCGCTGGTACGGACAGGTGGGAACAGTGGTAAGAGGATACTCCGAATGAGGAGATGAAGGCGAAGTTAGGATTGAACTCGATTGTTGGAGCTGTACGCATAAACCGGTTTAGGTGGTGGGGTCATGTGAGGCGAGTGGAGGAAAAAAGGTTACCTGGGAGAATAATGGACTCGGTCATAGAGGGTAAGAGAAGTAGAAGGAGACCAAGATGATGGTGGTTAGACTTAGTTTTTAATGATATAAAGATAAGAGGTATAGAACTAAACGATACCACAAGACTATTTACAAATAGAGGATTATGGTGGCGTATAATAATTTCACAGAGAATCGTAGACTGAAGGCTGAAAGGCATAACAGTCCATAATGAAGATGTATGTATGTATGTATGTATGTATGTATGTATGTATGTATGTATGTATGTATGTATGTATGTATGTATGCATTTAAACTCTTGACAACCGAGCAAGTGGCCGCGCGGTTTCAGTCACGTAGCTATCAGCTTGCATTGGTGGTGGGTTCGAACATCACTGTCGGCAGTCCTGAAGATGGTTTTCGGTGGTTTACCATTTTCACACCAGGCAAATGCTGGGGCTGTGCCTTAATTAAGACCACGGTCGCTTCCTTCCCACTCTTAGCCCTTTTTTACCCCATCGTCACCATAAGACCTATCTGTTCCGGTACGGCGTAAAACAAAGTTGTAAATAAATAAATAAATAAATAAATAAATAAATAAATAAAAACTAAATGACAGCATCTTGATAAGATTTTAACCTACACTCCTCTTCTAAACAGTGTCATATTCTTCTTCTTCTTCTTCTTCTTCTTCTTCTTCTTCTTCTTCTTCTTCTTTTGTCCTCCACCTCCTCTTCTCCTTTCTGATTTTTCGTAAAATTCTTAATTAAGCCATCGATAATCATTTTGTCTGTTTCGGTTTGCACATGTTTACGTAGTGTTCGGCTCCATGGCTAAATGGTTAGCGTACTGGCCTTTGGTCACAGGGTCCCGGGTTCGACTCTCGGCAGGGTCGGGATTTTTAACCATCATTGGTTAATTTCCGTGGCACGGGGGCTGTGTGTATGTGTTGTCTTCATCATCATTTCATCCTCATCACGACGCGCAGGTCGCTTGCGGGAGTTAAATCAAATGACATGCACCTGGCGAGGCGAACCCGTCCTGGGATCTCCCGGCACTAAAAGCCATACGCCATTTCATTTCATGTTTACGTAGTTCTCTGTACTGCAACTGAAAGCAGCTTCATTAATGTAGTTTTGTAATTCTTGCTGTTCATCCTCATTTTCCTCACTATCAATGACCTTTCTCGTTAGTAAACCTGCCTTTCCGAAACACTTTGTCACAGTTCCTGGTAACAACTTCTTTACACCTTGACCAAACCCCATGGCGCAACAGCCCCGAAGGGCCATGGCCTACCAAGCGACCGCTGCTGAGTCCGATGGCCTGCAGCTTAAGAGGCGGCGTGTGGTCAGCACGGCGATTCCTCTCGGCCGTTATTCTTGGCTTTCTAGATCGGGGCCACCATCTCACCGTCAGATAGCTCCTCAATTGTAATCACGTAGGCTGAGTGGAACTCGAACCAACCCTCAGATACAGATGAATCCCTAACCTGGCCGGGAATCGAACCCGGGGCCTCCGGATAAGTGGCAGGCAAGCTAACCCTACACCGCGGGGCCGGCTCTTTACACCTTGGCTTATCCTAAATACCGCATCTACCACCGAGACAGTTTTAGCTAGTTCAGAG